>NC_140563.1:62917614-63212614 GCF_057381845.1 Rhamphochromis longiceps
TGAAGGTGAGGGTGGGGGGGTTGTGGGCTGGTCAAACCTGTTGAAGAAGTTGTTGAGTTCGTTTGCCTTCTCCACAGTCCCCCCCACTGTGCTTTTCTTGGTGTTGTGGCCTGTGATGGTTTTCACACCATTCCAGACCTCCCTCATATTGTTCCTCTCCAACTTCTGCTCCACCTTCCTCCTGTAGGTGTCCTTTGCTTCCCTCAGGCAGCGTTTCACCTCCCGCTGTGCTGCTTTCATCTCCTCCTTCACTTTGCTCCTGAAAGCCTTCTTCTTCATGTTGAGGACAGCTTTGACTTCCTGTGTTACCCACGGTTTGTTATTAGGATAACACCGTACCGTCTTAGCAGGGGCGACTGTGTCCACACAAAAGCTGAGGTAGTCTGTAAGACAGTGTGTCGCCCCCTCTATGTCCTCACCATGTGGGCTCAGGAGCACATCCCAGTCTGTGGTGTCATAGCAGTCTCTCAGAGCATCCTCCTTTTCTGGGGTCCATCTCCGGATGGAGCGTGTTGTGACAGGCTGCCTTTGGACGAGGGGTGTGTATTGTGGCTGTAGGTAAACCAGGTTGTGGTCTGACTTCCCTAGTGGGGGGAGGGGGGTGGCTCTGTATGCATCTCTCACATTAGCATACAGTAGGTCAATTGTCCTGTTGCTCCTTGTGGGACAATTCACAAACTGGTGAAAAGCAGCCAGAGTAGAATCCAGTGTGGCATGGTTAAAGTCTCCAGATATAATAATGAAAGCCTCGGGGTTTTGTGTCTGAAGTCTTGCTGTGACTGTGTGTATTTTCTCACAGGCAGCTGTTGCGTCGGCCCTCGGAGGGATGTAAACACACACACAGATCACATGACTGAACTCCCGAGGTAGATAATATGGCCGCAAGCTAACAGCTAGCAGCTCCAGGTCCGGACGGCATACCGAAACTTTAACGGAGACGTGTCCAGGGTTACAGTATCTGTTGTTAACGTAGACAATGAGTCCCCCACCTCTGCTTTTTCCGCTGGCCTGCGTGTCCCTATCGGCTCTCACGGATGTGAAACCGCATAGGTCTACGTTAGCCTGCGGCGTTAGCTCGGTTAGCCACGTCTCCGTGAAGATAAACAAGCTGCACCGTAGCTGCACGTAGACACCGTGCTTCATCTATTGCAAATTTAGAACCACCAGATAATGGAGGATGCACGTTTTTGGAACTATCTGGCTGTGACTAAAATATCTGAAACACTTGTGATGCAATAAATGACATAAAAGCTCCCTACCAAGAGTTTTCTAATATTTGATCATTTTACTGGTTATACATACTTTCCGGACTAATCAGACAGGAGAGTGTGCTTTCAGCCATCTGATAGCTTTGTCTTGTTTGTTTTGCTTTTTAAGTTTCGAAACTTAGTCAATAAACACTATGTTTTTAGGTTAATGTTCTGGTTTCATGGACGTTCCCTGCATGCAAAAAGATCATATCATGTATGATCTTTTTGAGGAGCTCACAGCAATCCCATAATTCAGCATGTCAGAGATCACTGCCAGAAGACACCTTGCACAGAAATGAGCAGTGTGTTTTAGTGATGGGTCGTTCGCGAACGAAATGGCTCTTAGAGCCGGCTCTTTGACGTGAACGACGCGAGCCGGCTCCTTATCGCGAGCCGTCACGTGGGGTTTTTTTTTTTTTTCTTTCTTTCTCTCAGCCTCTCTCTCGCACTTTTTTTCCGCTTCACTCTGCACGCGAGCCTTGTGCTTTACGCTGGGCAGAGGGGGGAGGGGCGGTAGTTACACTCAGTAGCACAGGAACAGAGCCAGAGAGAGAGAAAGAGAGGCAGGGACAACAACATTAGAAAGGTATAGTAATCATCCACAACTATTTTCGGTTGCAGATGATAAAGGATTGAGAAAGTTTATTCATGCAGGTCCATATGACAGAGAATATGCATGTTCTTTTAGTTTTCATATTATAATTTATATTTAATTGTGTTGTGGTTTGCAGTGTTTTGTGTTCTTTTCACTTTAAATTTGTGAAAGGAAAAAGCTGAAAATTTAAATAGTTAAAACTTGAAATGTGAATAGTTGATTTTTGTATTATATGATTTATTTATTACATTTTATGTGGAGTGAATAAATAAAAGTATATTTACGGTGGCCCCTAGACACAAAGCACATACAAACTTCAAATCACGTACGAACTCTGAAGCATGTACAAACTCCAAAACACGTACAAACTCCAAAACACGTAAAAACTCCAAAACACGTAAAAACACGTACAAACTCCGAAGCACGTAAAAACTCAGAAGCATATAAAAACTCAGAAGCACATAAAAACTCAAAACACGTACAAAAGACAACAGAAGTGCTCCAGGATGCTGGGCGCAGTGTTGAGCCTTTGTTATCTTGTGGCTACACAAGCCAGCAAGTACCAACGACCGGATTTGGTGTGTGGTAATAACAGGTAAATGAACTTTTTTTTAAATTATTTGAATATATATATGAGTGCCTGTGTATAAATACACAAACAATACACACATGCTTTCAGTTGTGTAATTTAAGTGATCTAGTAGCTCTGCTTTGGAAGTTCAGTTCATGCTAGAAATGTGTTTTGGAGTTTGTACGTGTTTTGTCTCTAGGGGCCACCGCATATATTTATATATAAACATATATAAATAAAACCACTTGTTTTTATGTTAGTAATTCCTTTTGTGCATAATTTTATATTATTGTTAATAATAAATTAATTAAAGCAACAAAACAACCTGAAGAGCCGGTTCGGAGCCGAAAGAGCCGGCTCTTTTTAGTGAGCCGAACCGAAAGAGCCGGATCTCTAAAAAGAGCCGGAAATCCCATCACTAGTGTGTTTGGCAGAAAAGCATGAATTAACGTCCTGGAAAACATGATAGGCGGATACTTATTACCTTTCGGGCAGATGGTATCTCTTAGAGGGACTGTGTGAATTACATTTTTAAGTTGGGTTGTTTGGGATAATTTTGTATGGGGTAAACTCTGTGTTTAGTTCATTGGCCTCCCCATTCATTAGGTCTCAGTCTCACAGAACACCTTTGGAAAGCGCTTAAAGATCTGCTTAACTGATGTGATGCAATGACATGCTAGCATATGTTAGCAGATTATCAAAGAAGGTTCACCTTTAATACAGAACTGAGTCTTTCTGAAAGTAAGGAGCCATTCCTAATATAGTGGACACTGTGTGTAATAAATTTGAGCAGTGCAAAATAACTGATGGGAAGCATAGCAAGCATTGGTATGTTTTGTTTCATAGGTGTTTCTCTATTGCTGAAGACAGAGGCAGCTCACATAAGCAGCACAAGAAGACTCTGTCTGCTGTTCCACAGCTGACTGTTTAAGTTGAACTCAGTTCTACAAGAAACAGTGGATGTCCCCAGGTGTGTGTCTCAGTTCAGCTCTGACACTCTTAATGAGATGAATTTGTTGCTTTTATATACTGTGTTCCCATGTTTGGCTGACAAAAATAAATAAATAAATAAATAAATAAAGCCCAGTTCAATCTCAGTGAAGTTATAAAAAATATAGACCAGTTTTCTAATTTGGTTTGGTTTAATGTATGTGAAATATTAACTGCTTGCCTCAAAACAAATATGCGAATACTTTTTGCAAGCTTGCAATGCAAGCTTTTATTGCATTTTATGGAAATTTTGGTAAGGAAAGCAAATCTTGAACTCACAGTGAAAATGCAGGCTACAACATGATGGAGGAAATAAGCACGAGATATCTTCATGGTGTAAGTAGTGTTCATTTGGAGCATAATCACAGCATAATCCCTCTGCTGCCCTGCCTGTAACAAAAGGCTCAGTGAAGAGAGAGGCTTTCTCATCATTATTGCAATACTCAGTTTTAGACAGCAGATGTCTTTAATTTAGAGAAAAGACTACAGTTTTTATCATGAGTGGTATACACTGTATACTGCTAAATAAAGATATAATAGAGCAATGCAGCTAATGTCTTGTAAGAGAAACTGCAGGTTTTGGCACTTAAAGCACTGCCTTCATTTTTCATCCCTTGAGGTAATTAATACCTCAGTTATACAGTACTGACGGAGGGGGTGGCTGTGGCTCAGGCAGTAGAGGAGATAGAGTGGCAAGTTGGAGGTTTGAGTCCCACCACTTAGTTATGAAGTACTTAGAGCAGCATAAAGAATTACATGCATGTATGTGCCAATGGGTAAATGTGGCTTTTACTAAAATATGCTGTAAGTGTTAGAATTGAAGGTGATAGAAAACAGAGAAGCTCATTTGGTTAGCAGGAGAAAGATGCCCATTCAGGAAGTGCTGGGGATGCACCTGCTACTGAAATCAAACTCATGTCTGCACCTCATCAAAAGGTTCACACTATGATATCTGCAGAAAAATAAAGATTCAGATTGAAGATTGTTATTAGTGTATGTATAAAATACATACACCTGACGTGATCTTCTCAAACAATAATCCATACTTTGCATTTCAGAGAGAAACAGATTTTTCATTGCACAGCATTCATCTTATATGAAGGTAATTGTGTACAAAACACCTTAAAATATGATAATTTAAAAAATTGTTATAGATTTAAAAGACTCCTGCAGGGTTTCTGTTTGAAGTTGAGAGTTCTTGTTAAAAAGTAAATAAAATCTGAAAAGATTACAAAGAGACACAAATGAAAAAAACAACTACTGATTGCTGAACAAATAAATAAAATGAAAATGTATTTTTTTTATTCAGGTGGAGGAGGTCTAGAGTAGGAAGATGGAGACATAAAATACACATATGCAGAGGTGTGGACTCGAGTCACATGACTTGGACTCGAGTCAGACTCGAGTCATTAATTTTATGACTTTAGACTTGACTTGAAAAAATGTTCTAAGACTTGTGACTTGACTTGGACTTTTACACCAATGACTTGGGACTTGAATTGGACTTGAACCGGTTTACTTGAAAAGACTTGATATTTTACCCAAAATATAAAATTTAACATGCATATTATATAGAGATTGAAAATGTGACGTCATTCACGGGTAGAACCGCAAAGGATTCTGGGAACTCGTGGCAAGCGGTAGTAGCGCACGCAGGCTTTCAATTGAAATCAGTCACACAGCGATAAAAAGAAACACAAAAATGTCAAGAAGCCGTTGTATTATTAACTGCAATAGCCGGTCGCATGACAGCCACGGGAAGCCGACGGGTAAAGAGATCGGTTGTTATCGGATTACGTCGTTGAAGAGAAATTGTTCAAGCCATGTTTCTGAAGTAACAAAGACGCGACGGATGGCCTGGATTGCAGCCATTCAAAGATCAAATATAACGTCCCAGAACACTCCAGCTCACAGGTTAGTCTGCTCCAAGCATTTACACGAAGGTCAGTATTTTTTAGTAGTTAATACGTCATTTTCATAACATAATTGGTGATATAGGTTAAAAGCAAGTCTGGCGCTGAACAGAAATTGTCGCGCTATGCTCCTGTGTTTATTGTGCATAAATAGTGAATTGTCCTGACACAATATTGTGTTTCGCTTCTGTTATTATGGTACATTAACAAAAACATATACTTTTATTCACAGGATAAAACAGGTTTTTTGTATCACTAATTGCCCAGTACGATTACAGCATACAATATTGTTGTCACTGCTACATTTCTGTGATGCTACCAGAAATGATTTCCACTACTAATTAATTACCCTTGAGCTCAAAGGTCCTATTAATAAACGGTTAACGAATGTGTATTTATGACGACAATTTGTGAGACTGGTAAACTTATGATACGTACGATGGTCTTTCGTTCTACACGGTGCATTTCAAGGTCCTGCACCCATCCGTCGGTAAACTGTACCTGGGCTTGTTGCAGTGACCTGAAGTTACTAAACTTCATGAGTGTATGCACTCACTCCAAGAACCGTATGATTATAAATATGCATATAAATATGCTACGATGAGATAGCTGACTTCATCTAACTAGCAAATGTTGTCCAGGCTACGTTGGTGATGCAGTTCTTTTTAATGTGTATGATATTTTTGTCATGCGATTTTAAAGCTGGTCCTACAACCGCATCCAAGAATAACATGCAGCGTATCTCAGAACTGTCGGTGAAAATTATTCTTGGAGCTAGGTTTAATTGAGCTGCATTTTAAAGAGGTGCAATTTCACAATTTGTGTATATTTTCTAAGTTCACTATTTTGTCATGTGTTGAGAAAAACACAGATTTTAAAATTACATGGTCTAATATTTACATTTAGCATAACTGCAACATTATTTTTTCGTTTTTTTTTTAAAGACTCGAAAGGACTTGAAATTCAAAGTTTCAGACTTGTGACTTGACTCGGACTTTTACACCAGTGACTTGAGACTCGACTCTGACTTGCCTGACATTACTTGAGACTTGACTTGAGACTTGAGGATAAAGACTTGAGACTTACTTGAGACTTGCAAAACAATGACTTGGTCCCACCTCTGCACATATGTGAACACATATGTTCATTGTTCGACATTTTCTTTTTGCATTGACTGCAAAGGTCCAGCATCATCATGCTTAAAAAAACAATCAATCAACTTACCAAGAAAATATCAGCACAACAATATTAAAAATACTTTATTTATCCTACATAGGATATTCTTTTGTTCAGCAGTTGAAATACTACTACTACTACTACGACTGCTAAAAAAATAAAAAGAAATAATAATAATAATAATAATAATAATAATAATAATAATAATAATAATGATGATGATGATGATGTCAAGTACATTTTAAACATTAATTTAAATAATAATTAGTCGCAGCCTCGTATAAAATAGCTTTTAAACATAGCTGGCACACAATAAAATGCGGTAAAAACAAAACAAAACAAAACACTCACAGGATCTTGTTCTATGGTGAATACTGTTCAGAATTATACTTAAATACTTACTACATTTTAGGGACCTTTACGTGTTATAATCGTCGTAGTTTAGATGATATGTATTGATTTGCCATACACATCTGCACGTCTACTGCGTCTACAGTGCAGCACACGTGGAGCTGGCGGCGATACTGCTCCGATCCGCTGCGATTGCACTAGAGGAAATATTAAAATAAATAAATAAGCAGAAGAAGAAGAAGACTCTAAGCCAATCAGAAAGCAATTTGCTGCTGCCTGGTGACCAGCTACCAATAGGAAGCGTGAATGTGAGCGCGGATAAACGGAATTGTTGTGTGTCGGCCTCGGTGATATTGTGTTTGGTGACAGTAATAAGAGTAATTGTTTCAGGGCCGTTAAATCCCCTCACAATGAGCCTGTCTCTGAGGTAAGCCGGTTTGTCGCAGTTATTCCAACATTCCTCAAACCAGCGCACAGAGCTATTCGCTAGCTCTTTCACATAAGAGGCGCTAGCATGTTAACTTTGCAACGCGTTTGCTGTGTTTGTTCGGGAGCGATAGTGCATAGGAATTAGTTGCAGCTACTAATCAGTGTAGAGTCGACGTTAGCTGCTTACTGTTTTTTTGTTTTTCGTTTCTTTGAATGTGACTTGGACGACTACAATATACTGTACTATAGACCACATTTAGTTGCAAAACTACTGTTCAGATGCCACCCCTGTACGACTGCATAGCCACAGCACAAGGTCATCAGTAACAGTACAAAGGAGCGTTTTTTCTCATTTATTTTTTAAACAAATCAGCATTCTTGACCAACATAGTTGCTGATTCCGTTTTATTCAGTGCACATACACTTTTGTGTACGTGTAGTGGAATTGTAAGGGGAAAATCCTATATTAAATATTATAAATGGATAATCTTGTGTTGAATTGGCACAGAAAGGGGAAAAAGGACCAAAAACAAAGAAAATCTAACCGAGGAAAGTAGCTGTATCAGCGGTCAGCCAAACACTTCCGTGTTATGTGTATCTGACAATTAATGTTATAATGATACTACAGTCAATTTGTTTTGTTATGTTATTTTGTTATGTTGTTGATATTTAGATAAACAGGTGTCAGAGTATTACTCTATCATGTTGTTAAGTTGCTGATAAATCAGATATTATTGAATAAGTATTTGGTCGTAGATACTTCGTTAGATTGCTAACGATATATGCACTGCACTCTGCTTGTGTTGCAAACACAGAGCGTAGATACCTTTAAACTTCAGTCTGTAAATAGTTACAGATTTTAAGTTTGTTTTCTCAGGCTGGGTAAAACTGATCACAAGGCTGTGTACGTTGTCTAAACACTGAGTGCACTGCCTGCATATTTGTCTATTGTGTGTTTTGTCAGCCCTTTGCTTTTTAGCTAACCTTCTTCTGTAAAGCTGTGGTGTTCTGCCATACGCTGTACAACATACTCTGTATTGAAGCTTTAATTTGGGGTAACAGCAGATAAGTGTGTCACTTAAGTTAAAGAAAAATGTTTGCAATATGATGTGATGTGCAATACATTTGTGTATCACATGCTGCATCTGTCTCTCTCCAGAACGGAGCTCATGGCAGACAAAACCAAGCGTAAGAAGAGGAGAGAGCTCACTGAGGATCAGAAACATGAAATCAAAGAAGCATTTGAGTTGTTTGACACAGACAAAGACAAAGAAATTGACTACCACGAGCTGAAGGTGAGCACTGGATGATGAGAGGAAAACAAGTTTGACAGCTAAGAACAGTCCGGTGACGCAGTATTTAATCTGCTGTGTTTAGTATGTTAAAATGTGCAATATGTCTGTCATAATGAACTCAAAAAACAGTTTTTCCTCACATGTTTACATCTGCTGTACTGCTGTTGGAATACAGAAACATCTCACTGTCACAAACTGTCAACAGGTGGCAATGCGTGCACTCGGCTTTGAAGTGAAGAAAGTGGATGTTCTCAAGATCCTTAAGGATTATGACAGAGAGGGAAATGGGAAAATAACATTCGAGGACTTCAGCGAAGTTGGTAAGTTTGCTTTCCCTGTATGTACCCCTGTGCAGACAGGGGCCGAGGGGAAGAAAATCTCTGACATCTTTAACTGAAGTGTTTCAGTAACTCTGATGCATGTTATGTATGGTTCTGCAGTGACTGATCGCATCCTAGAGCGAGATCCGAAAGAGGAGATCATGAAAGCCTTTAAGCTGTTTGATGATGACGAATCAGGAAAGATCAGTTTGAGGAACCTGAGACGTGTGGCGCGGGAACTTGGGGAGAATATCAGCGATGAAGAGCTCCGCAGCATGATCGAGGAGTTTGATACTGACGGAGATGGTGAAAGTAAGTCAGCACTTGCTCTTTTCTTCGACATTGATAATTATTGCTATACATTTAATCCCTAGAAGGGAAATGCGTTCAGTTTGTTTAAGTGAACAGGAGTGGATGAGCGGGACTTTTGTTTGTTTTGGTGTACGTACAAAAGAGGCGTATGAACACCATTTATAAGGTGCTCGTATGGAGACATATTTATCGTCAAGTAGTTTGGGAAAAATACATATCTTAATAGTTTTTTATCTTTACCGTTTACGACTCTGGCTACTGGCGCTCCTCTGAAAAAGAAAGCCTCAAATCTCAAAAAATTGTTTGTGGTTCTGTTAAGCGCTATTGAGTCTCTAAACTTACTTAATAATGCCTTCATGAGATTTTAACCATTAGAGCAAAATTACTCATAACCATCTCACAGACGTACCATTATGTTCAGCTACTTTCAGGACCATTGATAATTACGTAGACTCTTTTTCTCCTATTAATCTTTGAGTTAAATGATGCAATTACTTCCTCCAAACTGTCAATGTATCCATTTTTTTCTACCCTGATTTTATGTTTTTTTTTCTGATTTTAAATATGAAATATACTCAAATTTTAGAGCCAGTTAGGGGTTACAGTGGGATTCAGCTGGTGGGGGGGAACCCTTAAATTGGTTGTAATGGCTTAATGTGGGGAAAAGACTCATAACTCACAATAATTTCTACTGAGACCTTCAGTAGATTTTCTTATTGTAAAGGCTGTGATCAGCTGATCAGATGTACACAACTGAATTCAACCAGATGTTAGCAGATGTTTTATGAGTTGTCCTAGCTGATTTCCATCTTCTATGCTGATAGTAAACTATTTAAGCTGTCTTTTTCCTATACGGTATGAAGGTAGAATTAAGTCAGTGGATTTCAGCATCATCAGTGAAAATTCATGTGAATTTCTGCTACACTGAATGTAACCTCACACTGACCATGGACCCACAGCCAGTGTGCGCTAGTCACACACTGTTCTTTACTTTAAATCCATCACAGTACAGCAAACTAACTTGTTTACCTGCACTAACCTGCAGAGGATTTTCATGCAGCTTTTAAATAACACAACAGTTAGTCTATCTCAGTTTGATTTGCAGCATGTTTCACAATATGAAAAAACATAATGTCACATGTACAGACCTGATATCTGATTTAAAAACATGAGGACTGACATGTAAGCTTTTAAATATGCATAATCTGCATTTAAATCAAATACCACTGAGCAGTCCTTACCTTTAAATCTAAGCTCTCTTCTTCCTCTCCTGTCCTGTCTTTCTTGGCTTTCTAAACTTTTCCATCTTTCAGTGAAGTTAGCGCTCTTTCTTTTGTCTTCCCTGTGAAACCCAGCAGCTGGACCTGTAGGTAGCAACACACTGTGAGACAAACTGTACACAGTTTGTGTGTTTGTTGACCTGATAGAAACCTTGCATTTGAAATTACCTGACACAAATAGCTTGACCCAAATACATTAAAGCAAAAGTAATGAACCTGTTTTGAGTAAAAGTAAAAAGAAGTTGGAAAGATAAATACTGAAGTAGAGTAAAGATACCTGAAAATTGTACTTAAGCACAGTAACAAAGTATTTTTTACTTTGTTACTACTTCCTACTTTTGGAAGCTAGGTTGCACAGAGAGATGGGGGTGCTGGATTTAAATGCCTGCGTGTCAGGAAAATGTGAAGAAACAAGCGAAAAAGTAAATTAAGCAGCATCTGGCTGCATTTCAGTGATTTTGTAGACTGCAAAGCTTAGTGCAGAATTGATTAAATGGCTGAAGTGATACCCTTTCCATTTTCATTGTAGGGGGACAGAAGGTTTCAAACTGAATGGCAGAGATGTAGAAATGTCTGCATGTACCACTTTTTTTTTTTTTTTTTTTAAACCACTACAGTTTAAAACAAACCAACAAACAAAATACCCTTTGGGCAATTGGCTACCAGAACCTTTTCTGTAGTTTTATTCTTACAATTTAAGTCCAAAGAGTCCTGTTGACAGATTTCTTTCTTTGTCACGGCAGCTTTTTTTTTGTCATGTAAAAGAACAGTAAATTATGTAACATGTTTACACTGACAGAAAAAGGAGTTTCACAGCTCCAGCCCACTTAAGGTCAAAGTGGGCTGAACAGAGAAACTGTAGTCAAAATAAAAGAATTTAAATAAATGAGATAAAAAGATTACAAGAAATTCATATATACACATACATGCAAAAACGAAAGGTTTTTTTGTATTTTAGAGAACTGAAACTGACATTTTTAAAACTTTTTTTCTTTTGTGTTTGGTGCTCTCATTGACTGACTGGACTTGTTTACCCCCTTTCCAGTAAACCAGGAGGAGTTCCTTACAATTATGGGCGGGGAGTCCTGATGAGGGATTTCTCTGTTGCTGAGGACTTCTTGGTTGGATTGGTTGTCCAATTTGTGAGCAGTTAAGCGACTTGACTGTCAACAAGGACGCACAGCTTCCTCTGAAGCATCGCAGGTGGACAGAAGTTGTTTCATTGACCCTGAGGGTTGTACTTGAGTCATTCCATAAAAGCACTGAACTGTGTGACAGATTCAATGTCAGCCAAACTCATTTCTTATTGAAGGTGAAAGTTAAAGTATCAATATCATGCTAGTCTTTAAAATTAGCTAATTGTTGTTGAGTTTTTTTGTTGGGTTTTCCCCCCCATGTTTTAACATCTTTGTTAAATATTTACGGTAATGTGTTTTGCAACCATTTCACACCTTTCTGTAATTAGATCCTGTAAAAAGATCTTTTCACTCTTTTATAAACACATTAATTTACTGTTGGGGAAAATATAGACAAATAGCAGTAAAATGTTGTTGCTTTTATCAGAAGTGTCTGTATATTGTAAAGGACACCTATTTCATACATGGCTATTTTGAATGGTTGTATTTCCAGTTTACATGTGCATGTTCAAGTGTTCTATTTATTTTTGACACAATAAACTGGTTTCCCAGCAAGTCGCACCATTTTTACCCTTTTACTTTCTCTGAGTGCTGGTAAGTGTGTCTCTGTTGTGCGACCTAGTTTGTAGTGATGGCCAAATGAAGCCTTGTGAAGTATTGAAGCTTTTATTGAAAAATGGTTCATTACTCGAACCTTTTCAACACAGTCATCTTTAGTGACATCTGGTGGCCTAAAATATGATGAACACCTTAAATCTACAACTTACAATGAACTGTATGGGCAGAAATCTGTGCCATCAGAAACTGAATTTGAATAAGTTCAATTTGAATTTGAATTGCTCAGATTGAATCTGAATTGTAACTTGAATAAATGCTTTTGAAAACTGAATTTGAATTAGTCTAATTTGAAATTGAATTTATGGTTTGAAAATGATCATCACTAAATTGAAATTGCATTTTATATTTTGAAAATGAATTGATTTGCTTTGAAACTGCATTTTATCCTTTAAAAATTCAGCTCTCGAATAATTTCAGTTTCACTTCTCACCATTCAATTTCAGTTCCAAAATTCAGTTTTTTGGAACTTACATCCGGTTCCGGTTCAAGCGCAGATTAATAGAACTACGTTTTACTAGCGGACCGAAAGTGTTACTGACAGGAATCTATAGCGTCTTGAGCTGAATTAAGACTTCAGAAGTCATTCGTCATGTCGAATGACCAGCGGATAAACTCTCAGGTTGGTAATAAATTAATTACATGCATAAGAACAAGCGTCATGTTAACAAATGATAGCCGTAAGGTAACTTTTATGCTTATTGTAGCTGTTAGCTAAAAACGCTAATTTAGCTTAGTTTGCCCTGAATTCAGCTTTGACAAACAAATATGATCGACTGTTTCTAGTAGAATTCCAAAGTTGTCATCTTGTACCCTCTCAGAGTACCCCCTCTGTATGCTTGCAGAGACCCCTACAGTAGGGAAACATGCAAAACGGTGCCCAAACCTTTGTGTTTTAGCTTTATTTATGTCTTACACAGCATCCCAACTCTTTAGCTAACTTAATAACTTTAGCTAAAGTGAATAGTTAGTCTAATTCATTAGTGCAGCATTACTGGGTCACCTCTGTTTGAAGTGATATAATATGATATACAACTATCACTGTGTTTAACTACCATAATAATTCTTAGGGTACTGAGTGCATGCTTAATTAGATTTTTTTTTGTTTTGTTTTTAAAGCATACTGCTCCATTAATGTGTTTGACAGGCTGAAGTTGTCGGGTCACCTCCTAAATCGACCATCTTTTACAGGTGTTTTGTGCCAGAAATGGAGTGTCCACTGAAGACTGAAGATACTGAATCTCTACGCCTTGCCATTGATCCCTCTTGTGCCTTCATCTAGACAAGAGACATTAACTTAACCACTCTCATATGCTCTGTACCTACATCACCTTCCCTGACAGTTGTAGCTTGGCTCATCTGAGGGTGAAATTATAAGAATGTGTTATTTTGCAAAGTGCTCTCTAGGGTTCCTAAATAAAATATGGCATTGAGGTCATTTCTTTTGAATTAAGCCCTTCTTCTGAAATATAAGAACCTCTCCTGGTTTTAATGGCACTTTGGATTTCCTTACTTTCTGTTCCACTCCCAACCCCAAATAGATGCTGACAAGCTGCCACAGTAACATGGAAGAGGGAAAGAAGTTGGAAAGGACTACTACAAATAAACCTAATGCCTAACAATGTAAAATAATAATAATAATAAAGATAAGATGAAGTAACAAGTTTTTAGTATTTTGTTTATTCCAAATGATCATCCAGATGTCTGTGACATGTGATGACAAACACCATAATGGAAGGCCTTAGTCATCACATGCTTAAACTCATATATTTTTGCATATGCTGAACAGGCAGTCAGACATGCTGTAACTGTGGGGTAGAAAACAGCATGAACACCATACGGCAGGGGTCTCAAACTCCAGTCCTCGAGGGCATGGAAAAGTTGCATGACACTGGCCCTTGAGGACTGGAGTTTGAGACCCCTGCCGTATGGAATATGACAGGTGTGGTTGAACTGCATGAAGACTCTGAAGTTAATCTTCTCTTCTGGCAGGACAGGAATGTGGCCTTGTCCTGTGAGCCACTGTAAGGATGTACTTAGAGTAGAACTGGACTGTCACCGGCCTCAGGCTCTTCACCCTTTTCAAAGACAAAGCAGTCATTTAGTTAAAATATTAGATATTGTTTACCTGTAAATGCACAAAGTAAATTTTGAAATGTAATTGTTGTTAAGAGTGAACAAGCACTGATAGTGTAATCTACAGCTGTGGCCAAACGTTTAGAGAATGAGAAGTGTTGTTTGCTTATTTACAAAGTTTGCTGTTTCAGTGATAGTTGTATATCATATTATATCACTTCAAACAGAGGTGACCCAGTAATGCTGCACTAATGAATTAGACTAACTATTCACTTTAGCTAAAGTTATTAAGTTAGCTAAAGAGTTGGGATGCTGTGTAAGACATAAATAAAGCTAAAATACAAAAGTTTGGACACCGTTTTGCATGTTTCCCTACTGTAGGGGTCTCTGCAAGCATACAGAGGGGGTACTCTGAGAGGGTACAAGATGACAACTTTGGAATTCTACTAGAAACAGTCGATCATATTTGTTTGTCAAAGCTGAATTCAGGGCAAACTAAGCTAAATTAGCGTTTTTAGCTAACAGCTACAATAAGCATAAAAGTTACCTTACGGCTATCATTTGTTAACATGACGCTTGTTCTTATGCATGTAATACATTTATTACCAACCTGAGAGTTTATCCGCTGGTCATTCGACATGACGAATGACTTCTGAAGTCTTAATTCAGCTCAAGACGCTGTAGATTCCCGTCAGTAACACTTTCGGTCCGCTGGTAAAACGTAGTTCTATTAATCTGCGCTTGAACCGGAACCGGATGTAAGTTCCAAAAAACTGACTTTTGGAACTGAAATTGAATTGTAGAACTGAAACTGAATGGTGAGAAGTGAAACTGAAATTATTCGAGAGCTGAATTTTTAAAGGATAAAATGCAGTTTCAAAGCAAATCAATTCATTTTCAAAATATAAAATGCAATTTCAATTTAGTGATGATCATTTTCAAACCATAAATTCAATTTCAAATTAGACTAATTCAAATTCAGTTTTCAAAAGCATTTATTCAAGTTACAATTCAGATTCAATCTGAGCAATTCAAATTCAAATTGAACTTATTCAAATTCAGTTTCTGATGGCACAGGCTTATATTATAACTTATACTATAACTTCTATAATTATAGCTATAGTATGTGTACTTCTTATGTACATTTTAGACCTGGGAGCAGAACTGCTGATAAACTGTTTTTATTTAGGAATAGGCAGAGCGTCCACTCTTCCTGGCTTTATGTCTGTAATTATGTCACACACTGGTTTGCTGTCACACAAAATCACCACCAAAACAGCATAAATCCCACCAATGATTCAATTCCTTAAAAGCCACTAAATCAAGTACTGAAGCAGTCGCATGGCAATTGAAGCTTTGATCACGTCATTGATCATGTGACTCTTTCAGACAAACAAAGCCTCGATACAGTGTTTCTGAAGCAGTGTGTTGATTTATTTATTTTTGACACATGAGCTTCAGCTTCAAACGCGCCATCACTTCTAGTTTGCGTTCGTATTCTCTGCCATTTCCTCGTTATAAAAACCTTTTCTTCTGTTTTGTGGCCAGGCACAGGCATAGTACTTTTTCTTTGGTCTTAACCTAGAATTTAGTGTGTTCTTCTTTTTCCCGGAGGAGTGGGGTTTTTGTTTCTTGTTTTGGCCTTGGAGACCCTGAAAATTAATATGCTTCCTTTTCCCCTCCTAATTAAGTTAACAGTGTAAAGAATTTGTAAATTGTTTTTTTGGAAATTGTAAAATCTTTGACACTGTTTGTAGTCTGAGCTTATATAGCTCGTGCTGTTGCCCTTGTTGTGTTGCACCCCTCATGAACCCTAGACTTTGCTTCATAGTTGAGTGATGCCTTACTCAATAAGGGGGGACATAAGGGTATCGGCCCTCTGCCGGGGTCTCTCTAAACATGTTTTAGATTATCCTGTGGGCTCGGTTGTTCAGTTCAGGTCATACGGTACAGAAAGTGGACTCCATTTTCTTAATTTTGGTTGTTTTGCAACTATTTTTGATCTTCTCACTGGGTACCAATTTATGGTTGACAAGCCATTAGCCAATGAGCATGCAGTTTCAGTCAGAGCTGACCCTGTTCATCGCATCTGGTTTCGAAACACCAAAATGATGTCCTGCCAGCTATATCCATACTATATACTGTAATGTGACTGTGATGAGCTTTGAACTCTTCTTCACTGATCCAACATGAATGACTGATATGAGGTGTGCATGACTGCACAACCAGTGAGACTGTGGGTCTTGATTAAAAGGAAGCAGTGGATATTTAACGTGTGTGAGCAGGGAGCAGGATGTTACATGCTTCAGCTGTGCCCTCCTCTGGAGGGTGGGTGTTGTTCAGCTGCTTAGGGCTGCCAGTAACAGTGAGGGGATTGGTTGTTCCTAAATTAAGAGTGGAGGCTTGTTGCATCACTCGACTTCCAACCAGGGCCACCTAACTTCATAGTTGAGTGATGCCTTACTCAATTATGTAGAGACTTGCTGTGGGATTTAGGAGGGATTTCACTGTGTTCAACTGAAAAAAAGCATTTTCCCTGCATTTTCTGTGGTTGTTTTAATCACCAGTTATTGCAATACTGTTATTGCTCACGAAAGATGACTAATAAAAACAAATTTCTATGTAGCAAAAATAAAGGGCATGTCTACTTATTTTTTATGTAGTTAAATATGGGCTAAAAAGGCGAGGCTTGTGGAGTGGGTACTGAAGACTGTTTCACTCTGGAAATTAAGCATGACATTTTGAGCATCGATTGTTAATCTCTTAACAGTTTATTTCTTTTTTAACCTCTCAGCCTTAAAATGCTCAGGGGGCAGGCGTGGACACCCAAATAAGTGGTTTTTAAAATTTAAGTTTTCTGACATTTAGTGGGAAGTCCTCCTTTATTAGCAGCATATGTGATAGCATGGGATATCAAATATCTCCTGTGTCTGTGCTCATGGGAGTGGAGCTGAAAAAGATGGCACAGTCCCTTGTGGAGCTCCTGTATGCACATCAGACATTTACTTGCATACTGTGCAGCTTATCTCTTTAGCAGCGGGATGGTGTGGGGTGTACTTAGGTTTTCACAGGACTCTGTAGTCCTGTGAAAACTTTCCAAATGGCTGCATAGTAATATTCAAGGTCATGTTAGTTACACTAAATTAGGGCACGCCTTTGCCTCGTGTACATTGCCTCGTAGTGGAAAAAAAATGACATTCAAAATTAATGGTACACAATATAATTGATACACACTAGTATATCAAAACCACAAATTACTACAAAAAACAGAGTATTTGATACCAGTTACTTAAAATAATATGTAAATCCAATCGGTCTCCTGGCTCGGCAGTTATGAATAAAGCAAACAAAGTGTTTGCTGTATGTTAATGTCTCCACCTGCGGACAGAATGCACACTTGCATGCAGTAGTTTTGAACCAAGCTTGTACAGCCTTCCTGCTTTACTTCGACTGCCCACAAGATGGAGTGATGTGTGACAGCACATTATGCACCTGATCACTGCATGCACTCTGTGTCCTTCAGGTCTTTGTGAGCACTACTTCTGGTAAAGTTTACATTTTAATTTTATTATTTTATGTTAAAATTGAAATTAAAAAAAGAGGACCGTGGATAAAAGTACAGTAAAATTTTAGTTGAGTGTGATTTACAAACTGCAAATGATGTCACAGCATAAAGCCACTAAGCTCATGTTTAAAACAATAAAGGACACCTTCCATACAGACTATAAAAAATAGATACTGCTAAGAAATCTCATCTCATAATGTGATGTATGTGATGAAATAATAACGCCAGTTAGTCAAGGCCTTTGTCACACACTGCACTTGTGATGCAGAATACTGCCCACAGAGCTTTTCGGCGAATCCTCATGAACTCCGTCACTTGACGCCCCACAGGCTTCTACATATTGGTTTGGATGAAGGCATCTGGATCGCATTGCTTTACACTTCATCTGTCCCAGCCCCCATCAAGTACTCAGATGTTTAAGATGATTGGGGTTGAATAACCCAGTTTGCTTTGGTACTACCCTGTGCCAATGAGTAAATGAGTCTGTGGTTTTTCTCTTGAGCAGTAGAGTTGAATTCTGTAAATGGGATAAATGTTAGTGATGCTGTAAAAGGCTGAGAAACAAAGTATTGTATGTATGTACATGACTAGGCTGAAAGTCATCACTAATGTTGATTATATGAACGTGCATGTGGTTATTACAGTGAGGCCCTGAGCTTAGCCTTCCTCTGGTACATGCTCAGCTGTCACGTCCCGGACTGGAGCAGCACATGCTCTAGAAATAACCCAACCCAGTTCCTTCCTAGTTACAACCTCAAAGTCGCCCCCTGTGGTTTCCACTACATGACTTTCCACACTCACTCTCTTGTATTACTAGTAGTAATCTGTGCTGATGAGAATTCTACAAATGCATCAGATGGCAGACCAAGATCTTATTGCTCTGTGATTGGGGGTAAAAACATAGGTTACCTGTGGTTCCACATGTAGATGGGCTAATTGGCTTGGTTAAAAGGCTTTCTGGTTTCTATGAACAGTCCTTTTGCAGTTGATGGTTTAATCATGTCTTCCTTGAATTCATCTAAATAATCTGTGAAGTGAGAAAACCATCTGCTAAAATGTAATCTTGAAATAATTTGATGGGATCAAATAATTTAGGTCTTTATTCAGGTATTAACTGCATTTGTACAAAGAAAAAAAAAAGTCTTAGACAATAATGGTGGGCCATACAATATTATTACCAAGGAATAAACAAATGGGCCTCTTGCACAGAATTCTGTGGTTTTATCTTATCTACTTTGTCATAATGGTTAAAAACAGATGATTTGTATGGGACACATCAGTGAGACTAACATGCTAGGATTGTTTTGAGGACTCAAAAAAGGTCCTTCGCCAGATGCTCCTCCATTATTGTCTAGTATTTGGTTGTACGGAAATAAACTGTGTGGCTGTTCAGTTCAGTTGCTTCAGGTGCTCTGCTGGGCTCTTCTTCCCTTGGTTCCATCAAGATCGCCAGAGGTCTCTGTTATACAACAGCCACAGAAATCTGATGTTCATCTGGGTGTCATGAGATACCATCAAAAGAGTAAGCAACTGGACTGAAACACTGGAAAATCAGTGGCTTACTGCAAAAACATGAAACATGTCTGCAATGGATGATATTCTTCTGAGCTAATACTTTATGAATCTTTCTTGTTCCTGTGATGGATTTCAATGGTTGCACGAGTATAGTGTCATAAAATATAATGATAATCTAGTGTAAGTGTCTGCCATCCACAATGTCCTCACCTCTCAGCACAACGGGGTCTGCACATCTCTTCACTGTCGCCCCAATGCCATCTGGGGCACCCTTGCCATGGGATGTAGGGAATTCCATGTTGCATTCTTGAATCTCAGTTGGAGGAAGGACAGCAAAACTGTTTGCTTTGACCATTATATCTTTCAGGACATGATCCATGTCAGTCCATATGGCTGCTGCATCCTGGTGCTTGGACTGAAGTTGTGAAGAATCCTACCTTTTCATGTTTGGTGTAAAACATGCCCGTGTGAAGTGTTATCTGTAGGTTTTGTCCATAATGGCATAGTTGTATTTCTGAGCTGAATTTGCATTTCCAGGCCTCAGAAGTCAACATGCACAATAACTGTTGTTTCATTGCAACTTCTTATGTTTCTGTACTCCTCATGTTTGATTTTGAAGTAGGTGGACATGGGCGGTTGTTTCACTTCTTAATTTGTCTTGGTTGAGAACCATAAACTCTGACAGAGTACCACTATGTTTCTGAAGTTTGGTGTGAAAGTGAGCTCCATCTTCTATTTGCCTTTGAATGCTTTAATCTCTTTGTAATGCATTTTTTCAAGCTATGTATCTTAATGATTCACCAGCAAGTAGCTGCCTACTACTGCTCGGTTCCTCAAAACTGATGTTTAAAGGAGTCTGTGGGTTTATGTTTACATACTGCTGGACTTGTTGATTTTTTCCCTTCAGATCACCAATGTTCTTTAATTTTTCCTCTTAAATTCCATTTCTCCATCTTTCTCTTTCCTTTCTGAGCTTTGACTGGCTGTTAATTTTCTTTCTCATTTTTTGATACTCCCTGATCATACTTCCCTTCTTCTACTAAAAAGTTAAGTTTTGCCATTCTAGCCTGAAATTGACCATTTTATACTTACTAGAAATTTTTCTGACACGTATTTATCCTTAAGTGTTATTTATATGCATATATACAGATTATGTATTAAGCAACAGATGCTATTACAATGAGACTGTAAAGCTAAATTATACTTTTGTTGTATAAACATTGCCTTGGTTTGCCTTTTAGTTAACTGGGTTAAGACTTTTATGCATGTTTTTAGCCCAATAATAAGGTTTTATCTGGGGGACATGTTTTGTCCATTATTTTGAGAATCGCTCAGCTACATTTGGTTTCAAAACACTTTAAAGACAATGGATTCAGTGAAAAGTCAGAAATTATTGACATTCAATCACTAAAACTAATTTTTCAAGAATGCAAGTAAGTATCTGTTTTCTGGCATCTTAATAAAATGTTTTTAAAAAGCCAAATATTTTTACTTTACTTTTTTCAACTTTTTTTTTAAAACAGCATGGATAACGACTATAATTATATTTTAATATTAAAAATATCCTTTTGATTAAACCAGTCAATTAACCATTACAGATAGATTTTTTTTAATTATTTTTTTTAAAAAGGAGTTTGGTAATTATCAATACTTTTAATTTAAGGCAGCTGTGGAATAAGCCTTACTTTCTGTATTTGCAGGAAAATACTGAAAATGTCAAATATTGTTAATTACACAGGTTGACCACCAGAGGGAACAACAAGATTTCTTGTTCTTAACCAAAAATGTCAGTGTTATTATGTATCTTAATTATAATTCACGTCTCACAAAAATGTATCTTTTTTTTTTTTTTAAAGAAGCTGGTTGAGTGACTATTTTCAGACAGTCCCTTAGTTGTATGACCTAGACATGCACCTCATGGGGGTTGACTTAAAATGCACTTCATGAAATGTAACAGGAATGCCTCCTTAACTGTGGTGTCTCTAGCTGTTTGTGTCCAAAACAGAGGGTAATCTTAAAGAGGTGCTTGTAATCAAGTCCCAGTCCAAAGATAACTACAGTTTTTCATCACTTCTTGTGAGCTATGTTTACTGTTCACTCAGATTTTGTTGTTATGCAAAGTACATAAAAATATCGTGGTAATTTTTAAAAACTTCAATATCCAAAGTTATTCCTATTCATGAGAAACCATCTAATAAATTCACAAAAATGTATCAGCAAGGATATCTCAACATTTTATATTTTTCAAACATTTTCAAAATAATGATTCTACAATACTTTAATTTTGGTGATAAATGGCAGACAAATATTAACAAATATTTTACTAAATAAAATATTTGTTAATATTTGTTTACTAAATAAAATATTTGTTTGGAATAATTCTTTGTTTAGTTGGGTTTGTGTATATCTGTTTGGACAAAACCAGACCAATGTTTAAATTTGTATGTCAAATGCTTCAAAACTGCTTCAAAACTGATGGGAAACAGTGCCAGAGTTCAGATCTGGTGCCCACCTGTCAGTCATTAGGCGAGCTATCCCAAATATGTGACAACAGTTACCCTCTAACCCTGACAGGGGAACATGGGAGGAAAGACCACTGGACTGTTTACTGTTGTGCTTGGTTATATCTGTGTGATGGCTGCACTCACAGCCACACAGTGGTAATATCACCATGTTAGTGTAGAGGCTTATAAGTAACCTTGCATTCACATTTCTTTCTTTAAATATAGGAATTTATTTACAGAACAATAAATAACTGGTTTTGGTTTAGTTAATTCACATATCCACATAACACTGCATTCTAAAATAAGTGCGCACATTTTAGTTTACACTGTTATGTATGATTAATCTTTTGTTTTCTGAGTTACCTTAGTTGCAGCTGTTCCAGTCCCTTGATTAAGGAGCCAAGAGGTGGAAAAGGGGCGGAGCGAGCTTTGAAGGAAGACTACAAATTGGTTCATACCATAATTCAGGACCATGGGGGGGAATTGGAGTTGATTATGTTTGGTTTAGTTAGGTTTTGTGTGTTTTACCCCTTCTCCTGTTTTTGTGGGCTGATCAGCCACTATTTAAGTTTCCCCTTTGTCTCATTAAGTGAAGTCAGGTTGTTTGAGTTATCAGTTGTGTTGTTAACTTTGAGTAGAGTTTTGTTAGTTTGACCTCTTTTATGGGCCCAAGATTTTGATTCTTTTTGCATGAGTTAACCAATTATGTTTTTTGGGTTAAATAAAAAAAAATATTTTTGGACTTTAACCTGTGCCTAAGTTTCCTTCACTGCTCGGTCCATCACAAGTGGTGTCAGGAGTGGGATCAGCAGTTGAAGGCACAGGATTTTTTTTCTCTTTTTTTCCCCTCTTCACTTATCAAGCCATGCACAGAATGGGAAGGAGTGGCAGAGGAGCAAAAGGAGATTGTCAAAACCAGCCAGTTGGAGTTGTAGAGCAAGTAGAAGGAGGAGAGGAAAATGGAGCCTCTGGAGGGGTGGATAGTACTGAGAGCCAAGGTAAGGAGCCGACAATGTCAGAACTGATTTCCATGCTTCGTTCTCATATGGGTCAGCAGGAGGCCCAGGAAGCAAGAAGAAGGGAGGAGTTTACCCGCCAGGAACAGCGCTTTAGAGCACTGCAACATCAGTTTCAGCTGTTGCAGGTTGCAAGCTCGTACCTCCCCGGTCCCTGAGCCTCAAGTGGAGGAACCTGAACAACCAGAGGTAGAGTCCTTTGAAGAGGAGAATCCTCCCTGTGCTGGCTCCAGTAATGAGCAAATACATCCTCAATCAGGTCAGTCTCGCTTTTATGAACCCAGGCTGGAAAAATTGACAGAGGAGGATGATATTGAACATTTTTTAACAACATTTGAACGCATGGCTGTAGTTTGCCGGTGGCAAAAAATGGACTGGGTTTTTCATCTGATTCCTTTACTCACTGGCAAAGCAAGAGGTGCGTATGTTCATATGGATATGGATGACTCTCTAGACTATGACAAAGTTAAAGCAGCTATCCTTCAAAAATATGACATTAATCCTGAGACACATAGACTGAGATTCCGTTCACTGGAGGTAAAACCTGATGAGAATCCAAAAGAACTATATGCAAGATTGAAAGAGTTATATGAGAAGTGGGTGAAGCCAAAGGGAAAAACGGTGCATGAGGTTAGTGAAATATTAATTTTAGAACAATACTTGAGAATGCTGTCTCAAGTATTGGGGGCGATCGTGGCTCAGGGGGTTGGGAATCGCATCTGTAACCGGAAGGTCGCCGGTTCGATTCCTGGGCTCTCTGTCCTGGTCGTTGTGTCCTTGGGCAAGACACTTTACCCTACTTGCCTACTGGTGTTGGCCAGAGGGGCCGATGGCGCGATTATGGCAGCCTTGCTTCTGTCAGTCTGCCCCAGGGCAGCTGTGGCTACAACTGTAGCTGCCTCCACCAGTGTATGAATGTGAGAGTGAATGAATAGTGGTATTGTAAAACGCTTTGGGTGCCTTGAAAAGCGCTATATAAATCCAATCCATTATTATTATTACTCTGCATGTAATCATTAGTTCTTATGAATCCTTGGGGCTTTTCCAAAGTGTGTCTTTGTGATTTGGCATTATATAAATAGAATTTGAACTGAAGGTAATTCAACAGAGGGATAAAGCATTTTAATTTCTTATTTCATAGCATAATCTCATCTAAATGTTTTTAAATAAATTGGCGGCACAGAACACCACTGTCCATCCTCGAAGCCAACAGACATGCTGGGTCTCCAACTCCAACACAGCACCCGAAGGACACAAAGGGAGGTACACAAATAAACACATAATTTTGCTGTGTGTTACACGCACAAAAGACCTAGGAGACAGCAGCCAATGGCAACAAGAGGGCTGAAGACCCAAGGCCACACATCTCGTTGACAACCATGCGCTCACCCCAGCAGAAGGAAGAGGGAGGCCATGTTCCTGCATTGTAACAGGAACATAAAGTGATAATATACCACTGAGAGAGCCAAAACCAAGTAATGGCCCCTGAGACAATATTTTTGTTATGTTTTCTGGACGTGTGAAGGCCATGAATTCACAAAATTGTTTGTTTAATGGTCTTAAATACCATATCTGTGTTTCATTTTGGGTGTGGTTTATGGCTCAGCTGGAGGATCAGGATCAGGGGACAGCGCCGAGGAAGGCTGGCTGGCACAGCTGATACCTGTCACGCTAACCACACCTTCCCCATTTCAGTACCTGCTGGGGCCTGGAGGTTCGAGCCCTGTGGTGTGAGCCGAGCTGGAGCAGAGGGCTGAAAAGCTGCACATACTGAGCTAAAAAATAAATACAAATCACTGCCGAGCACCAACTCCTCCTTTTTACACACACTTGCAAACAGCTTACTGAGAAACCAGAAACAGACTGTTCACCTTCAAATAAAAAGTTGGGCCTTTTCAGTTGCTTTTTATTTATTTGTTTTGTTTCTATGACTTTTCTACCTCAACTCACAAGTCGGGAAAACTCACAAATCTTTTTCATGAACAGTTGGTTGTTCTAGACTATTGGAATAAATGGCATTTATGATTCTCCTGCGATGCGATATAATGCTAATACGGTTCTAGTCCTGGCTGGGACATTTCTGCATGGAGTTTGTATTCTCTTTGTGTGAACTTCCTACAGGCAGTCAGGTTTCTTCCCAGAGATATGCATGCTAGGTAAATGGTACTAAAAAGGAGGACAATTTTGCAACTATTTAATTATATAATTGGCAATAGGCCAGTAGCATAATTGGGTATAAAAAGAGCATCTTGGAGTTTCAGAGAAGTAACGATGGGCAGAAGTTCACCAGCGTGGCTTTGTAGTAGAAGAGTCCGGGTGCTGAGCTAGGCTGCCTGCAGTCCAGACCTTTCATCAACTGACAACATTTGGAGCATCATGAAACCAAAAATGGGACAATGAGAAGCCAGAATTTGATTTTTTTTTTTCTGTTATTTTGTGAATAAAAGATTGATTTATAAGATTCTAAAATCATTGCTACTCATCTCAACTCTTTTGGAACTGTGATGGAACTGTGGAGAGTTAGACAATATCTGTGCTGTGCATGCTTTATATATTCACCTCCACCACAACCACCTCTTATTTATAAATCAAGTACTGGATTTTAAAACAGTGAGTATGATTCTGAGACTAATGACTTTACATACAGTAGTGTCACAAGTATTATGTTGTTCAGCAATTCTTTGCAATAAAGTATTTCATAAATTGTATTGTATAAGATAAAAGAAATGCTTAATGCTGATGGAGGAGCTGGAGGAAAACACAGACATGAAGAGGGAATGTCTTGACACACGCAGTGGATTGTGGACTATGCTTGGCAGCTGGGTGAAAATGGATTCGTTTTCACACGCTCATGGATTTCACAGTAACTTCATCTCTCGACATCCCAGCTTCACCCAGCCACACTGCTGTGGACCCTCAATGGCACTGAAAGAAAAAAAAATTCCTCCTAACAACATTGTAGTTTCCATACATTTGATCATTTTATTGGAATTTGGCAAAGTGATGGAGTGACTTTTCTATTATAGTGGCACATACTTTGCAATAAAGCACACAGAAAAGTTGTAGTTGGACAAAAATAAAACTTGCCTCTAGTAATAACATTTTTAGGATTAGGGTGTGCCCCTGCTATGTGCCTATTGTGGGGAGGGAGCCTGTGACCACTAGGAGTATTAGGAGGTGGTCAGAGGAGGTCTTAGCAGAACAGCAGAGCTGTTTTGAGGTTGCAGACTGGGAGACACTCTGTGAACCTCACCTTAAGGACATTAATGGGCTTACTGAGTGTATCACTGAGTACATAACCTTCTACATCGACTTCATTTTCCTAGCTTGGACTGTCCATTGTTACCCAAATAACAAGCCGTGGGTGACAGAGGACATCAAATCACTCCTGAATGGCAGGAATGGGGCCTTCAGAGTGAGAAACAAAGAGGAGGTAGCCTTACCTGTAGTCAGCCTGCAATCCACAGCCACACCACTCTCTCTCCACATTGCACCATAGCCTCCTGTGAAAGTCCTGACACTCCTTCGCCACCTTTTACTTTCATTCATTAACAAGTTCAGAGACAAATGAGAAGATTCCACTCAGGCAAGTCTGCTGGAACAAAAGAGGTGAGTCCCCGTGTCCTTAAGGCCTTTGCCCCCAGCTTGTGGAGTCTTTCATAAACTGTTCATGATGAATCTGAGTCATTCCTGACACCACGTCCCAGTGGCCCCCAGGATTACAGACCTTTGGTACTGGATGTGGTTGTGGTTGTGGGTTGTGGTTAACTGCTTCATCAAGTGGTGTGAGCGGAATCATCTGCAGCTCGACATGACAAAGATCAAAGAATTGATTGTGGACCCCTTTTTCAATCCAAGAGGTTGATGTGGAGGACTATAAATAGCTTGAGTACACGCTGAGAATAAACTAGGCTACCTCTATTTTAGAATAGAATAGAATAGAATAGCCTTTAGTGTCACTGTACATGTACAACAAAATTGTGTTTTTTTTTTATTTTTTGCTTCTTCTTTTTTTTTTTTAGAATAGAATAATTTTTTTGAGATGGTTGAGGTCTTTCAACATCTTTTGGACAATGGTCAGGATTTTCTCTGAGTCTCTTGTGGCCAGTTCCATTCTGTATGCCGCTGCATGCTTGGGCAGCAGGTCGAGGGTCGCAGATGCCAACAGACTCAATAAACTGATCCGCAGGGCCAGTAACGTTGTGGGGATAGAGTTGGACACCGTTAATATGGTCTCAGAGGGGGATGTTGTCCAAGATAAAGACAATGGTGGAGAATACCTCTCACCCACTCCATGACCTGCTGGCCAGTCACAGGAGCATGTTCAGTGACACACTGAGTGGCACCACTGAACGATCTCCACCACTAGTATTTCAAAAATAAAACTATTAAGACACTAAAAATAAATTTCCTGTGGTGGGAAACTATTTTATGCAACTTTGTATTTACAGTTTTGAGGGATAAGCCTCTTAAATTTCTCTAACTAGAAATATATGTTTAAAAAAACAAAAAAACAAACAAAAACCGATTTTCAATGTTTTTGTAGTTTATTGCACTTTTGTGCAATTTATGTAATTAATATGCACTTAATGCATACATATTATTAAAATATGGGCAATAATGGTTGTATTGATGTTTATCAACTTGAAAACTTCCCAAAAATGGCACTAGAGCATGTGAAAAATATAATATAAGCTCTGGTGGACTTGGATGAAATTTCCCCGTGTGGGACTAATAAAGGTATCTTATCTTATCTTATCTTATCTATGGTAGGTCTTAAAGGGTTAAGGATATCAGAGACAACATAAGCAGCCTGTTGAATTTTCAAGTATATAAGTTAAAACTTTATGCTCACACTCAACAAATGCAGCAAAGTTGACCGGACAGAACTCCAGGCTCATGAGAACATAAGAAAGAGAAACCGCATTGTTTGATGAAATTGCAGTCATTAACTCACTACAAAAGCAATCACAAAGTTATTAATGTTAATGGTAGTACCAAACAATATTATTTAGGCCAGTGTTGTATATGCTAATGTGTAGCTCAAACCCTGAGTTCCTGCCATGATGTTAGTCACCACTATTGTTATCATTCAGCCTGTTTAACATTGTGTGTGTGACATGCTGTTGAAAAATACAAGAGTACATATAATATTTTAATTGATTTTATAGTATTCAAATTCTTATCACCAGTGGTTGTTTTTAAATGTAATGGAACCAACTAGTAAATGTATGATTTTGTGATAGCTCTAATTTCCATCTAAAATTTCAGTTAATCTGCTTTGGAATAGTTGTCTCCAGTCTAGAAACAAGTAGGGCTGTTGTCTTTGGGGTTTTCAGACACTCAGCCTGCACCCTTGTCTGATGGTTTCATAGACTAAGAAATTCAACCGAACACACTTGTCCCCTTTCCTCCCTCTGCTCAGAAGTGACAGGAGTGGACAGCTGACCTAATCCTCTGCTGCAGATGCTTGGAGTGCTGATATCTACGACATGCTCACAGGTTTGATCACTCTCTCTATCTCTGTAATGTGTAGAGCCAATGGTCTATGGGAAGTAATCCAGGGTTCTTACACCACGGCCCATGTAGGCTTCTGAGTGTCAGCAACACATTTCTGTCTCTGTAGCACACACACACACACACACACACACACACACACACACACACACACACACACACACACACACACACACACACACACACACACACACACTGGTAGCATCTGTGGCAAATCTAAATATACCATGAGTGATAACAACAGGTGAGCCTGCTCCTTCAGATACATACACTCAGCTGGCTCAGACATAGGGGGTCACTGGGTGTGTGTGTGTGTGTGTGTGTACAACTGTGTGTGGTGGTGGAATGGAGTGGGCGGTGTTTGAGTGTGTGGGGTATCTGCTGCTCAGTGCAGAGAGAGAGCTCAGATCCAAACACTGCCCAGTTCTGGGTACCCCTTCTTCTAAGCCAGCTGGTCTGGCTTAAAATCTCTTCTGTTTTTTCTTTTATAAAAAGAATCCTTTCTTGTTTGATACAAGGGATTGACTGAGCAAACCCACAGCTGGAGCTGCTGGGGAACCTTCCAGGTGAAGACTGAACCAAAAGCACCGGTGAGTTGGCGAGAGAAATATGTCTGTTAGTAATGGACAAATGGAAGGACTGAATTAAACTAGAACACTCTTGTTTAGAAGGTGATAAAGCGTTGTTATTACACGGGAAACAAATATTAACTTTGAAGACAATAAGTAAAGTTGTGGTGGAACTGGTAGACTTTCGACCACTTGGTGGCAGCAGAAACAAGCTGTTAACGTGCTAAATACAAATATCCATGAGATATGAAGCAACACTGACACTAAATATAGATGAGCTCTATTAAACCAAACCAATGATCATTCGCATTGTGTTTGCCATTCAAGTGAGGCTCATTTGATTCAGTGTTAATACAAAAATATTGGTTAGTGCAGCTTTAAATATTGCTCTTTGTTCAGGATGTTTGATGGGCTGGGGTTCGATGCTGGTGTTTAGGGTTAGGAGTGAATTGCACAGTGTGTTTTTGAACTGTATCTGCTTTTGTATGTGCTTGTTATATAGATCAGAAATGTGCAAACTGTATATATTGTTATTTGAATTAACGTGTACGACAAAAGATTCCAAATAAGTGAAAATTGCTGAAATTTAAGTACTGACATACATTTAAAAATTCACTTCATATAAATGAAGGCAAAATAAAGATACTTTAAAGCAAAGTTTTGCAGATAATACTGAACATAAAGGAATAATAGTATAAAAAGTGTAAAGGAGAACTTAAGGATGAGTAATATTATTTCTTTTATTTAATGTACTTATTTATTTATGTGTATAAATAACACCAAATCACAACAACACTCACCTCAAGGCACTTTATATCGCAAGGTAAAGACCCTACAATAATTTGAATCTAACACACGCACGCACACATGCACACACACACTACCAGTCAAAAGTTTTAGAACACCTAAAAACATGTTGCCTAATTGGGCAACATGTGATTTCTTCTTCTATAACGTCCTCCTCTCCCTTCAAATCTCAAATTTATTCACAGTATGAGCTGGCTACATTAATGCATACATGCATAATAAATCATCTGTCAATCAAACTTTATTCATATAGTGCCTTGCACACAAGTTTGAAGGCTCTACAGCTGACTGAAGAACTAATAATAAGAAAATGTAAACAGTATAAGAAATTGGGAGAAATGCACAAGAGAAATAAAGTTTTATAAATGAAAATTGTGGAATGATGTGCTGTGGTTAACAGCTAATATATAGACCAATGACAGGCAGATGAAAGTGTCACCGAAGCTGTTTATGCTGCCTGTCAGATAAAATAGGAAAGCTGATGACAATTAAAGCAGATAAAACCATCACTCTATTATGTATCTGTTTATGGTGAAATCCAACTAAACCAAGTAGAAGAAGCCATGTGTCTTTGGGTTCATTCAAAGAAGTCATGTAGTAGTGTTTGTGACCAGCTGTTTTCATAAAAAAATAAAATAAAATCTTATAATTATATGTGATATTGTACATGCTGCATTTATCCAAGACTTACAACATTTTTAACACTTTTGACTTTTTAAAATTTATACACTGCACAGCAACAGCTACCTAGTGATATGGTACAAAGCAAACATAACCAACATATGCCACATATGTCAGCATATGATGACATTAAATTGTTGCCATCAGGAATAAAGATCTAAAAATATAACAGATAAAATATTTAAAAATATAACGGACACTTCTTCTGTACTTTCATGGAAATAAAATAGACTTAATTTCTGAGAAGTCTTCCACTTACTTTCTCCATATGAAAAGGGGAATACACAAATTTCCACAAAGGGATTTCCCAGTAAAATGTTTTGACTTGTCATCCTGTCAGCATTTGTGAGGGGACCTATTAGATGCAAAGTTACTCCAGTAGTCTCTACTAGAGTAGCTTTGTATCATAGTTCAACAGAATCCTTATTAACCTAATACAGGGTGTTGGTGGAGCTTAGGTTCACGACTGAAGCCAACAGTTTTAGCTTGAGCTTCTGTTTTAAACAACTTTTTTCTGATTGGCTGCACCTCATGAACAAAAGACCTGAACAGCATGTGGACCAGGAGTCAGTGCTCTTGAGGAGACCATATTAGAGATCTACACTCTGCATGGCATCATATAGATCCAAGAGTAGAAAAAAATGTGTGTTTAATGCACCCTGAAGTGTTGGCTTTTTACTCAGTGATACTTGTACATACCTTGAGTTCAAGTGTTAAATATAAGCATTCACCAGTGAAACAGGACATAGATGACAGAAGATAAAGTCCCTTTGAAATAAAGACACTTAAATGTTAAGTTCACACTATGAGCAACAAAGGCTACATTCTTACCAACTTGCTGCAACGTCGTCTGTGGACTCGTGTGTTAGTGTGCCAACATGGCATGTTTCATCACAAGTGCAGCACTGAAAAATTATAGTCGAGGTCAGCTTTGTTGCTGTCAAACATTCATTTATAGCTTCCACTGAAAAGGAGTGTGAACACATAAAATACTCTTGAGAAATGAATAAATTATGACAGAAAGTGAAGAAAACAAAACAGGAACTATCACCAAAAAAATGAAGCCTAATCAACAGGTGTAAATTATATTATGTCTTTGACAGTTCAAATTCTTAACTTAGTTGTCTTGTTGCATGCTCAATCACCCAGGCAAGGAAACCCCCAAATGTTGATTCTGTTCATCTCGACGTAGCATTTTCAGTGGGAGAAATGCACTCACTGACTTCTTCATTCTCAAATGACTGCAGGTTTCCTCAACATTATAAACAGTCCATTTACATAATGACTGAAACTAGCACCACTGACGAACAATGGACTGTGAGGCCAATTTCCTGATCATTAATATGTAAATTGTCATGACCACTAATCAACAACCACTCATCATGAGTACCATTTGCAGAGAATTGGTGCACTTTTCAGTAGTTTCCACAGAGAGACAGTAGTGAGCCTGAACAAGAGTAAACAGTGTGTTCCCGTGTTTGTAGACCTGTTGAAAGTATGAATTCAAATGGAAATAATCAAGAAACAATCTAGACTATGTCTTTTCAGTCTAGATTGTGTAACTAGAATCTAGTTACACAATTATTTTTATTTAACCAATATATCTCGTTGTTTTCCCTCGCAAGTTTCGTTTATTTCATTTTTGTGTTTCTGCCTCTGTGTGTGTGTGTTTGTGTGTGTTTGTGTGTGCCCGCGTGACGATGCCGCCTCCTGACGTCCAGGTGCTCGTTGATAGTCAGAAGCGCGTGCTCTAGGAGGAGACTCACCGATGGAGTGATCCGCTGGACGGAGGGAAGTCACAAATAATTAGACATGCGGGAGTGAGCGTGGAGGTAAGCTGCTTCACCTCAATGCGCTTTGTGTGTGCGCGCGCGCGCGATGCTGGCTTGACACGGCATTTGACAAATAAACAAGAGGAAGCAAACAGCAGCGGGTTATCCTTCTCTGTCTGCACATCGGATTCAACAGTCAGAGGAGGCTCGCCGGTTTCGGGACAACTTGTATTCCGGGGTCGGCTCCCTGCTAACTTAATTTAATTGTCTTTATTTTTGTTCGGCTTGGTCGTACTATCGCGTAGTTTACATTTCGGATCGGTACTCGACTTGCCCTCCGGTTCAGACTGGTGGAGTCACTCGGGACCTTTCCTGTACCGTCGCCGCTCCGCCTCAGGAATGTTTCCGCTGTGCTGCAGCAGCGCAGGTAAGACAGCTGGAGTGAGTGCTTGGAGAAAGTTTGCAGCTGATGGAAACCACTGTACTTATTCATCCGCCTGTTTATCGAGGTGCTTATCTGGACGGGATGAATTCCTGATGAGGCAGGTTTGTTGTAAGTGACCACTATTAAAGGCTGAAGCTGTGTAACCCAGAAACTGACCAGCTGTAGCCAATATGACAAGAATCTTGATAAATAAATAATAGTTGAAGTTATATGTCTCCGGTACTGTATCTCCTCAGGTGATCTCGTTCACCAGTTCAGGATCTAAAGTTGTTGTGTAAAAAATGACTGTATAATCACTGAAAAAATAATAATAATAATAAATAATAATATTTAAATTTGGAAAGCAGGCAATATATATATATATATATATATATATATATATATATATATATATATATATATATATATATATATATATATATATATATGTTTTTTTTTTTTTATATAAATAAAAACACCCAGCACGCCCCTGCGGGCGGTTTATCCTTCAAGCTCGGGTCCTCTACCAGAGGCCTGGGAGCTTGAGGGTCCTGCGCAGTATCTTAGCTGTTCCCAGGACTGCGCTCTTCTGGACAGAGATCTCCGATGTTGTTCCTGGGATCTGCTGGAGCCACTCGCCTAGCTTGGGAGTCACCGCACCTAGTGCTCCGATTACCACGATTATATATATATATATATATATATATATATATATATATATATATATATATATATATATATATATATATATATATATATATATATATATATATATATATACATATATATACATATATATATATATATATATATATATATATATATATATATATATACATATATATATATATATATATATATATATATATATATATATATATATATATATATATATATATATATATATATAACTATAACATAACATCTTGCACCCACATAACAGCAGGGTGCAAGATGCTAGCAGGCAAGGCATACATGGAACGCCATAACCAAGTGGCCGGCATAGTGTACAGGAACATCTGTGCCGAGTATAACCTGGAAGTCCCGAGGTCAAAATGGGAGATGCCCCCAAGGGTGGTGGAGAATGACCGAGCTAAGATCCTGTGGGACTTCCAGATACAGACGGACAAAATGGTGGTGGCTAACCAACCGGACATAGTGGTGGTAGACAAACAGAAGAAGACGGCCGTAGTGATCGATGTAGCGGTTCCGAATGACAGCAATATCAGGAAGAAGGAACACGAGAAGCTGGAGAAATACCAAGGGCTCAGAGAAGAGCTCGAGAGGATGTGGAGGGTGAAGGTAACGGTGGTCCCCGTGGTAATCGGAGCACTAGGTGCGGTGACTCCCAAGCTAGGCGAGTGGCTCCAGCAGATCCCGGGAACAACATCGGAGATCTCTGTCCAGAAGAGCGCAGTCCTGGGAACAGCTAAGATACTGCGCAGGACCCTCAAGCTCCCAGGCCTCTGGTAGAGGACCCGAGCTTGAAGGATAAACCGCCCGCAGGGGCGTGCTGGGTGTTTTTTTATATATATATATATATATATATAAATTTTTTTTTTTTTTTTTTTTTTTTTGCTCATAGCAACTTTTAGAATTACATTGGTGAGATTACAGGAGACGAAACTTAAGTTTACATACAGCATGCATCCAGGGGGCATGTACAGAGGTGGTCACAGGGTGTCCCACACCCCCTTGTTACTTAAATTCTACTAGAAACACTGTCAAGCCTAAATGAAGATGTGGTCCCAGCTAATAATATACATTTATAATAGGGCACGCATCCATACACAAGCCTGATGTGTTCCCCGTTATATCTATGTAGTATTCTGAGATTCAGAATCAGAACACCCCATTTTTTTCAGTTATATATTGCAGTTCAAGTCGTTCAAGTCCAATGAATAGCTTGAAATGGTACCGCCATTGGTCTACTGAAGACTGGAAGAAGGTATTATGGACTGATGAATCAAAATTTCAAATCTTTAGTTCATCACACAGCATCTTTGTATAATGTCCAGTAGGCATTGGTTCTACAGTGTGGCATCAACTGTCAAACATGGAGGAGTAATTGTGATGGTCTCGGGCCAGCAAAACCCCATCAAGCTGGTTTGGGATGAACTGGACATAAGAGTGAAAGCAAAGCAACCTACAAGTGCCACACATTTATGGGACCTTCTGCAACAGATATGGTCCCATAAATATTTGATTTAAGCCACGGGTGTATTCAGCTTTTATACCTGCCAAAATTTGTGTCTTCCAACAACCAAAAGAACTGGGGATCTTTTGCTTGTTAGGTGAATGTTTAAACCACTACACTATAGAGCCACTCAGTGGCCCAAAAGACTAAATAGTACTTTCTTAAATAAAATGTTAGATTTTTGTGTTGTGTGTTTCTGAAACAGACATTTACTTGCACTCCAGTTCATCATAGCTTTGCACAGATAAATGTAAAACCCTTTAAAGATGCTGCAAATGTCTGTATGATGTCATTCGCTTATGCTGAGCATGTGTTTTAGTGTCTGTGCCACACAGTGACTCATCTGCTGCTTATAGAGGGATGTCCCTAACCAAACCACATGTATTAGATCAGGTTACACATGTCTATATCTGAAGCCTTAAAAGGAACTTTAATCAGAAGTTTAGCCTTGCATACTTATTTGTTGGTAAAAGTTTATGAGAGACTTTGAACTTTGCTATCATATTGCTCTGCCTCGTATCAGGCACCCAAACATAACCAATATGCTTTTTGCACTTTTGAAGCATTGCACAGCTCTCCCACACCACACACCAGCTGTTAGCCTGCTGTGTGCAGTACTCATGAGGTTGCTTTCCTCCCAAAGTTTAAATTTGCCAATAGTAAAAGTCTTCCAACATTTTTTTAATGTCCACTTCCACAGTAGGTAGAAAATTGAACAAAGTTTTGTGCAGAGGTATCAAAATGCCCGAGGTCTGAAATGATTTCTTTATGCCACCGCTGGACAGAACAGCCTGGATGTTTAAGTGTACTATAGTAGTTCCCTTATCAGTGTTTCTGTGAGACAGAGCTGGGTGGAGCCAGCTGGTTTACGGAAAGTAGGCTTTCAAAATAAAATGCCCTGGACTTTTCTCAGTGAGTTCTGTTTATTAGCAGTAGGTCCTCTAAGAGTGATGAGACAGCCATTTCTTCTGTAGCTCCATGTGTTTTTGTCAAAGTGCAAACACAAAACAGCTAAACTTGATTGTAGGTTTTTTAAAGTGTGAGCTCAGAAATGCTGTAGAAAACACAAAGGTAACATTTTTATCTTTTGGGGGTTAAACATTCTCTCTGAATTTGCATTTATATCCTGGTTCTTCCAGGATAAATCCCCCAGAGAGGTCATCTCCAAAGAAGATCAGGTTACCAAACCTCAGTGTAAAAGTGCACCCTATAAAGAAAGCGCTGTCAAAGACAAAATGGGTGCTTTATAGAACAAAATACAAAAAAAAATCATCATAATAGTATCCAAGTTATCACGTTTTTATGGTCATTAAAATCCAGAACTTCAATTAAGATTAAAATCCAGCAGGGAGAAATCAAGTGAGAGTTCATTAAATGGGTTCTTTTGCTCCAAAAATGTCTTTTGAGTGCACACCATTAAAAAAAAAACCTACTGTGTGCTGTGTGTTACTGAGATATTTAATGATTATCACATGGCTACACAACCATAAATACTTGTTGATCTTTGCACCACCATTACAATGTGTTATCACTGGGTCTGTCAACTTAGCAACAGTATATTTGTACTAAATCAGTTAAGTTGCCAGTGTTATCTTCTACAATAACTTTCAGATAATGTCACCTCATAATAAAAATCATAAAAGTTTCTTAACTAGCAGCGTCTCGATAAGCTGAGTAAACTGATGCTCTATTTGGAGTTGTGTTCACTGTCTTTTAGCTCTTTTTTTGGTCATCACCTTCACAGGTAATCAACCTGTTAGGAACAGTTTAGCAGAGGTCTAAACAATTGTTTCTCTCTACCTTGAGGAGTGTTGCTAGCAGGAGTGAGTCCACACATTCAGAACCAGTTCTGGAACTGGAACGCATCAGGTGTGACTTGCTCCTGTTCCTGATGTCTGGTGGTTCTTGTGAACTGGGATGCCTGGGATGGAGTCAGATTTCCGGCATGATTTACTGCTGTCCTATGCCTCACTGTGTCCACCAGCTAGTTGTTAACTCTGCCTGCTGTTTGTTGTGTCTGTGCTGTAGCTTAAATGGAGTTTGTTTGCTGCGAAAATGCTGAGAAAACTGTTTGCAGTCAAGAAATATCAGAGAATTCCCATCTGGACCTGAGATTAAATATTTTCTATGCATACAGCTAATTTCAAGCTTTGTGGCTTGTAGCGGAAAATCACATTTTGTGACTTTTGTTGATACCCATTTAGTAAAACATGGACAAATCCAGAGAACTGCAGTACCTGTTACCAGTGTTGGGCAAGTTACTTTGAAAAAGTAGTAGTTACTAGTTACTTCTTCAAAAACGTAACTGAGTTAGTAACTGAGTTACAAGATTCTAAAAGTAATTAATTACTTGAAAAGTAACTATTGTGTTACTTTAAAAAAATGTTTAATAATGGGGTCCAGGGTATAATTGGCCATTTTTAACTACTTTTGATTTGACCTCTGCATTTCACCTTTAAAAACTATTTACTTTGCCTTGTTTGGTATCATTCTTTTCAGCACAACCTCACATGTCTGAATTTACAGTTGTGTTTTCATTTTGACATACTGTATTAACACAATTGATCTAAAATCAGACAAAAAACATAAAATCTGAGTAGAAAAAGTTATATTTTTTACTGTAACAACCACAAACATGTTTATTGAATCATATTTCATAACTTTCAATTCAAATATAAATATAAATTTTAAAATCATACGCGCAAGTTTTGCAAACAACAAAGTTATTTGCACCAATTTACCTTTTACCCTTTTTTTTTAAATAACCTTCAAACTATTTACATAACCATCAACTGTTCTGCAATCAATAAGATGTCACACAAATTTTTTGTGCCACTCCAAAAAAATAATTTCTGTCCACCATAAAGGAGAACATCACAGATACCTGCAGGTCTGACAGCAGCAGGTGTATCACTACTCCGTTTTTCATTCAGCAGTCGCCTCATTGTTCTGACACACAACACAAAACTATCCACAACACTACACACTAACTACACAAGACAACACATTAACTACACACTCCAAACATGCTAAACGTCACAAATCTCTCACATTTCAAAACTCGGTCTCTCTGTCTCTCGCCGTCACTCCTAAAACTTCCCCCTCTTCCTAAACAACCAAATGTCATTGGCTCAATTGGCTCTTTCAAAGGAAGAGTACCCAGCCACTGGTACAGATATTTAGACGACACCTGGGTCAAAATCAAGACACAAGAAGTGGAATCCTTCACTGCGCACATTAACGCTGTGAATAAAAACATCAAGTTCAGCAGGGAAGACACAAAGGATAACTGTTTGCCTTTCCTGGACTGCGCTGTGCACATTGAAGAGAATGGCAACCTCAGCATCGAAGTTTACCGGAAGCCCACACACACATGGACCAGTACTTCCTCTCTGACTCCCATCACCCTCTGGAACACAAACTTGGAGTAATTAGGACCCTACACCACCGGGCAGAACATGTTCCCTCTAAGCCTGAATGAAAAAAGAAGGAACACACACATGTAAAGGAAGCACTCAAAACGTGCGGCTATCCTAAATGGGCGTTCTTAAAGTCAGCAAAGAGGCACAGAAAAGAAGACCAGACACCAGCGAGGGAGGATAAGAAGGACAGACGCAACAACATTGTCATCCCCTATGTAGCCGGTGTATCAGAAAAACTCAGGAGAGTTTTCTCCAAGCATGACATTCCGGTGCATTTCAGACCCAGCAACACGCTCAGACAGAAACTGGTTCACCCGAAAGACAAAACTCCTAAACACAAACTTAACAATGTGGGGTATGCTGTACAGTGCAGCGAGGAATGCCCAGACCTCTACATTGGAGAGACCAAACAGCCACTTCACAAGCGCATGGCACAACACAGAAGAGCCACCTCTTCTTCACCACAGGACAAGACTCAGCAGTCCATCTGCATTTTAGGGATAAAGGACACTCTTTCGAGGATGCCAATGTTCACATTTTGGACAGAGAGGACAGATGGTTTGAAAGAGGAGTGAAAGAAGCCATCTATGTCCACTGTGAGCGACCATCTTTGAACAGAGGCGGGGGTTTACGACACCAACTCTCTGCCATCTATAATCCAGTTTTGAGATCCCTCCCCAGATGCCTTAACGCCCACTCACATCCTGGGCCATCTAACCTCAGGAATTCGCATGATAAGGTGGGGCCAGGTTTCACAATGAGCTCACCCGAAACCCTGGCTGATTGGGACCCACACCCAGTTTCACACCTTGGCTCAGGCGATTAGAGGATCATCAGGGGGTCCTTTTGTCCCTCTGTGGGGGGTTACTCCCACTAGGTTTATATCTGGGACTCTCCACCATTTGACCTTAGAACTGAAGAAGCTTCTCGGATGAGAGGTGAAACGTCTTCAAGCAACTTAAAGAAGTCCAGACGCTTTTCTTTGCAAGCTCCTTTGACTACGATGACCTGGATGACTGAGAACCTTCACAGACAAATGTCATGGTGCGATATCATTTTTTGATTGGTCGACATGGTGCATTTTTCCACCAACATGAATGGACTGTTTTTTTGTTTTGTTTGGTTTCTTGTTTTTTGGTCATAAGCAGAGAGTGCTTGCTAGCGCTGTCCTTAGGCAGTAAATGTGACAAAACTATTGAGGAAAAAACGCTGCGTATATATTGTTTATCATGACTCTGGTTTTACGTGGCCTATCAACACAATTTAAAAACTGGTATATGTCACCTTGTTGCTTTGTCATCTTGAAGTGGTCATGCGATTGGCTTACCATGATTACTTTATTCTTACTCAGTCAAACAGCAGCACTCGTGCAATGTTTTGCCCCCTTAGCTCCAGGTGTTGTGCCAAAAGTGACTGCCACCCGCGGGAGCGCACACAGCTGCTTAAAGCTGTAGCGCCCAGATTACTTACAGCTACTTCCGTGCAGCTGATATAAGATGTGATAAGCTGAACACAGCTTCAACCGTCTGTTGCAAAATAGTAACGCGACCGTACCGCATTTTCTTGTTAGTGACGGTAACAGCGTTGTAAAGATACAAATAGTAATTAGTTAGATTACTCGTTACTGAAAAAAGTAACGCTGTTAATAACGCCATTACTTGTAACGCCGCTATTCCCATCACGGCCTGTTACTGAGAGAAGACTGATCACAGCAGGTGGTATTAGCAGAAATAACACTCATGCAGTCTTCTCACATGACACATTTGATTCATTGCATGTTGATTCCAGCACCCTTAGTTCTGCTCACTCTGTAGCTGCTGCTTTTCAAATGATTCACTTCCAGGTTGATCTAAAAACACTCAACATTAGACTCACTGAAGGCAGTGATCACATGGGACCATTCAGAATTCACCATCCACATCCTGTATCTGTCAGACCCCTCACACCCGCAGTCTCCACCCACCCCCACCCTCTCTGGCTCTATGTCTCTATATAGAGACATGCGGTGTCCTGCCAAGAAATACAAGGGCATTGCCGCATGTCAGCCATTAGCCGTTCCTATGTAACAAGACACACGCACACAGAAAAAATGTACAGCGCATAGGCAATCACATACACACAGCCACACTCTGTCTGTGAGGTTTGGTGTGTAGGAAAATAATTGCCGAGGGAGCAGCTGAGGGCTGCGTGAGACAGCTGATTTTCATCTTTTCCTTTGTTTAACAGTTGTTCCTCTGTCTGCAAACCAAAAACCAGCCGTATTGTTGTTCAGGGTAAAAAGTTCATTCTTGTATTTTTGGAATCCTGTTTTAAAACGAGTCTAAAAATACCTGGGAGGTTCGTGCATGTGGGCGTGTGGAGTGTGAGCTGGGTGTAGATTTGCCGTCATCCAAGAAAAGATCAAACTCTGCGTTAAATCACTGGCAGACAAGTGCCCACATACTGATTTTTATTGTTTTACGCAATCTTCCTTCACCAGCTTACATCTCCATTTGGCCTAAAATTCCCTACAATATGCTGACTGTGCTCGCCTGTGAGGCCCTAAATTTAAACCATGTTGTTCCTTGTAATGTCCTAAAATGAGGAAGGCTCACAGGCAGGATGACTCACACACGAGATATTCATGTAATGCTCTTTAGTCGGCATGCTGCTACTTGCTGCAGACGATTTTGATACTGTAAAATAACTGCTTAATTTTGGTCATTTGTTGTGGCAATACCAACAACAACTATGGGGCTTCATGTCATGAACAATCATTCTGTACAATACGATAATTATAATTCTACAACTGTTTACAACTGTTTATAACTTGCATATTTCTGTATAGTTTCATATTTATATCCTGTTTATAGCCTGTACATAGCTTGTATACCCACTACAGCCTGTACATACTTTTAGTTATAGCATATTCATAACATATCTTCTTACCTTGTACATTGTAACATACCCATAATAGACCCATTTCTGTAATATAGCTATATACCTATATTATTGCTAATATATATTTTGTAATATATCTATATCATGGCTAAAGCACTTCTGGATGGATGCAAACTGCATTTCGTTGCCTTCTACTTGTGACATGTGCAATGACAATAAAGTTGAATTCTATTCTATTATATTCTATGAGCTGTCTCTGTTTGTTTTTGACACAACAACAAAAAAGTAGACAGTAATGGGGACGAGGTAAAGAAAATTACACAGTGTAAGTTTTTTCTCCATTGTATAAGTGAGAACTGAGGCGGAGAAGTTTGTTTCTCTGTCTACAAAGGAAGAAGCCTTTTCTGTGTGGCTGTAGCTCATGAGGTAGAACTGGTCATCTACTAATTGGAAAATTGGTGGCTTGATCCCTGGCTGCTTCAGTCTGCATGCCAGACTTGGGCAAGATACTAACCCCAAGTTGCTCTTAGATGCATGCATTGGAGTGTGAATGTGTGTGAAAGTTAGATAGAAAAAAGTGCTTGTATGAGTGGGTGAATGAGGTATGCTTTGAGTGCTTCTTGAGAGCAGAAAATGTGTACAGTATATAAGAATCAGTCAATTCACCATGAAAAAAGTTACACTTTGGCATCTATTTAAGAGTGAACCCCATGAGATCAGGTGATACCTTATGATCAAACACTGGGTGAGGGCAAAGTCCCTTTTAACAGGAAGACCTCTGGCAGAGTATGGCTGAGGCAGTGGCGGCCATCTGCTGCAAACACAAAACATTGAAAAATGTCTTCTTACTCGTTGTTCTTGCTTTTATAACTCGGGCACACAGTATGAACCACTGAGGGGTTTTGAAGCACATGACGAGTGCAGAAGGGTCGTGATCAACATGAACAAACCACTAAAGCCAGCACTGCAGTTTCAGCTTTAATCATTTAAAGTGATGCTGCCTTTCTCTCCTGTTGCCAACAGCCTTATTTTATACAAAATCTTTTACTGAATTCTCAGTGGTCACATTGAGCGTTTGGTTGTTGTTTTATGGATTATTTATGTGTTATTTGTGACATGGCAGACTGATTCAGCTCACACATTTAGTGTGAACTAACACACTATACAAGAGTGTTTTGGTAGTAATTATTATTTGGATGGATCTTCTCAGAGTGCAGTCAATCTTTGTTCTTTAGATTGTGTAACATGAAAACAAGTAGAGATGTGAACACCAGGGCTGAAATGAGAAGTAGTTTTCATAGGTAATTAAGGTTCAGAACCTTCTGTTTTTATTTTTAGATTGGTTAAGCTGAAAAATAGTCACCAGTACAGTGTCCATTGACGTATACTCACCTCTTGCCCCTGCAGGCGGTCTATCTCTCAAGCTCAGATCCTCTACCAGATACATGGGAGGATCCTGCCCAGCATTTTAGCTGTTCCTAGGACTGCGCTCTTCTGGACAGAGCTCTTGGATGTTGTTCCTAGGATCTGCTGGAGCCACTCACCTAGCTTGGGAGTCACTGCACCTAGTGCTCCGATGACCACTGGGACCACTGTTACCTTCTCCCTCCACATCTTCTTGAGCTCTTCTCTGAGCCCTTGGTACTTCTTCAGCTTCAACTGTTCCTTGTTCAGAAGATGCCATCATTCGGTATCGCTACGTCTATCACTACGGCCATCTTCCTCTGCTTGTCTACCACTACTATATTCAGTTGGTTAGCCACCACCATTTTGTTGGTCTGTTTGTATCTGGAAGTCCCACAGTATCTTAGCTCAGTAATTTTCAACCACCCTAGGCGGGGTGTTCCATTTTGACCTCGTAACTTCCAGATGTTTTTGTATACAATGCTGACGACTTGGTTATGGCGTTTCATGTATGTCCTGCGTGCTAGCATCTTGCACCTTGCTGTTATGTGCTAGATTGTCTCCAGCCTGCACCTGGGGTCTTGCCTGGTGTGATAGACCCCAGCCTCTATGGATCTTGCACTCAGAGCTTGTTCCTGTGCTGCCATGATTTATGTCTGTGTGCTGTCTGTAGCCTTCATACCTTTTAAATAGTGATGATGATGGTTATAAAGATATGAGGCAAAAAAAGAAGTACACTCTGCAGCAAAGTCATTCTAGCTTTTGTTCAGAGAGCACACACCTTCGTCATCGCTTACATCGGCATAAATCCTTATTTTATTGTTCGTTTCATCCTGTGTGCCCAAAGGCTGACACCACCTTAACAGTCACACCTCTTCTGTCCTTGCAGTGCGGCGATGATGATGACGGCAGAGAAGCTGCCAAGAAAACCTGCCAAGTGTGTTTGTTTGTGGGTGTCTGTTCCTGCATGTGTGAACATCCAGTTAATTCAGCGTGCTCTTAAGCGCCACTTCAGGAGTGTGACACAGGTCACATGGCATACGCAGTCTCTCTTACTCACACACACACACACACACACACACACACACACACACACACACACACACACACACACACACACACACACACACACACACACACACTGCATTAACTGGTACTCTTGCTTTTATATTAAGCATAAATTTTCTATGTCCCCTGTTTAGCTCACATCCTGCTTCATGCTCTGTGCAACACAAGTTATTAACAAACCCTTTGCTTAGATTCATGCTGCTACTAAGAATTGTCACATTCTGCACCAAGAGGACAGGAGTCTCTTTTCTCTTAAATGTGAGATTTAGTAACACAACGCCACATACTGCTCACTGTGATTCTTCTCACACACTCACTGCATAGTCAAAAGTATTGGATCCCTCTTTGAGTTCATGTGTTTTCAGTCGATTTGCGACAGGTGTCTAAAATCAAGCACCTATCCATGCAGCCTGTCTTTACACATAGTTGTGAAAGAACAGATCATTTTAAAGTCTGTGCCTTTTTCCAGAGAATTAAATCTTTGCATGGGTCATTTAAAACAAAAAATTAGCCCCCTTTCAGCTGCATTAGAGGCACTGGTATGTAACTTGCATTACATTTTGTGAAATTACAGAAATAATCACAAAAAGTCGGAAGATGCTTTTGGAAGAAATGGAAGAAATGACATATGATGATGTCCTGTACCTTATTTTTGTGTTAACTGTTAGTCACAAGATAAACCAGTAAAAATGCATGTGCAGGGAAATGAAAACTGCCTTAGATATTATACCGTTGAGCTTAGAATAAGCAGGAGAGTATGGTTTTGTGTGTGTAGAGTTTGCAATGTCCGCTGTGTGGGTTTTCTCTGATGTCCCACCACTGAAAACCTGCTACATTAATGTTTTATATATCGACGCTGCACACTCTTAACATCACTAGTTTCACTTCCTTATTTCCTTTGTTTTTTCTTACCGGAATAATGGCTAGATTTCTTCTTGCAACTAACTCCTTGTGGTAACAGTGGGTACCCTGAGAGGTTAGCTCCTCATGTTGCCAAAGCAAGTGAAATTCAGTTGTACTGAAATCACTTACCGGATCTGTGACCGCAGTCAGCCTTTGCCTGATCAGTTTATGGTCTTGTTGATAGTTTCAAGTCTTACCAAATACAACATGGTGTTGGTTTTATAAATCATGGTCCTACTTGAAGTTCTTTTTAACTAGTTGCTGCTATTTGAGTGTGGGTTGTTTGTCATTCAGTTCTGTCCTTTGCTCATCAAGATTTTGAAGGCTAGATTAAAGACGGTACAAAAAAACACAATTTACTGAATAACTGTTAGTTATGTAAGTTCTACTTGTGTTATCAAATTGTAATTTTCATCAGTGAATTGTCCTTTTTTAAGCTCTGCTTAGGACTGATTTTCAAAGACACCAGTTTGAGGGTAAAGACTGTAGTTGGAGTTGGGTCGTGGTGTTTCCCGCTCTCTTGTCCGATTCAGCTCCGCCCAAAGAGGAAGTTTTCTGGTGAGCGGTTGAGATGTACCTAATTCCAGTCTGCGACTTTGGTTTTTCAAACGTAGATGTTTTTTTATATACCGTATGACATTGCCAGACTCCTCCGTCTTTATCATTTGCATTTTGACATGCCCAGTTGTTTCACTTCCTCCTGAGTGTACAGTAAACCCCTTGAGGAAGCTGGGTTTATGGGTGTGTCTGGGGGGATACAACAGCGGTGACATGCAAACAGACAATGTGCTGCCTGACCACGCATGCATGTCAGTTAAACTGTGCATTGTAGCATGAGAAGATACCCACTCACAATTAATTTTTTGGTAATTATTTCAATTATGCATGTATGTGTTCATACATGTTGCTGTTGGAGTCTGTTTTGGTTAATTGGGAGTGGGTTGAAATGTAGAAAACCACACAGACACACACATTTCTTTGTGCGTGTGTGTGTGTGTGCGTGTGTGTGTGTGTGTGTGTGTGTGTGTGTGTGTGTGTGTGTGTGTGTGTGTGTAAAATCCCATTTGTAAAACAAAAAACGTTCTGAGTTTTGATCATCAACACGACTTACAGACAGTGAATTTTGTAGTATACATAAGTTTTGTTAATCTCGATTTGTTTATTGCTGTTTTTCTGCAGGAACCACGCAACAGTTCGAAAGTGAGAAGTGAAAAAGCGTGAGGACTTGGAAGTAAATCGAAGGAACCTGAAAATACGACAGTTCTGAAAAAGAAAAACAGTCAACGATAAAAAGATGGGGCGAAAGAAGATCCAGATAGCACGGATTATGGATGAACGGAACAGACATGTAAGTGATGTAAGACTCTGACTAGCACTTATTTCACAGTGTGCTTCCAGTTTATTATTTTAATCACTGAGATATGAAAGAACAGAATCTTATGAGGTACACTTTCGCAAGTTTAAATTCAATTCAATTAACCACTCAGCCTCCATGCTGCCTTGTTGCAGGCAAAGGATAAAGTAAGGAGCTGCACCGGGCCAAGTATAAGCTGAAGAAGGATTATTTGAATTGAATTGAGCTGAAAATGAGTATAAAACATCTCCTTTAAAGTACTTAAAGAGTTTTTTTATATTTACCAAACAGTTTTTCTGGCTCAGCCTCTGAACTTAGGACTCATCTTCTTCCTGTGGTTCCCCCTCAGTCTTTCCCCTGTTTATTCTCACCACAGTGTATTTATAGAACAAGTTCATTAAGGGTACATTTTTAGCTCCACTTGAAAACTTCACAACTCGAACTGAAGTGTTTTCATGTCAGTTTCCAAAGTGCGCATTGTTTAAAATAAAAAATAACCTTAATAATTCACGAAGGAAAAGCTGCTGCATTTAAGTAAAAATAAAAAATTAAAGGATAGGATCAAATCAAACAAAAAGATCATACAGCAGAAAGAGGAATTATAAAAATTGATGAGCTCATTAAGAAAGGAGCTTCTGTGACATGCAATGAAACATTTATTCATGATTACTCTGAGCAAGAACCCTGTGCAGAGGGATGTCTGTGTTTAGGTGAACACATGAAACGCTGCTGTATATACATGTTCACGCTCTTTCTTTCGCTTGCTTTCACTCAAGTACAACACAAACCAAGAACACTTAAAACAGACAAGCTAGCAAAACCATGTCATGTGACGCCCACAAACACGACTGTGTGATTGTGTGTGAGAATCATTTCAAAATGTGCCAGCACCATCTAGCTCATGGCAAAATAACAACTGTGTTATAACTACTGATTGTAAATAGGTGCACTGACACACACGGGCGCAAACACACACACATATCTTTTCTGGGGGAGTGGTTCCTTTCTTCCTGTTATGACAGGAAATGCAGGCACATGTGCTTCCTGACCCCCCTGACAGGGCAGAACTGACCTCCCAGTCCTTCCCTGGTCTGTACCAAGGTATACCAGTGCCTCTTTGTGTGCAGGCTTGTGGTGTGAACACAGTAAAAGTATGTGTACTTGGTCATATTGATGACAATTATTCATACTGAAAAAAAATAACATTTCCTTTTTTATGTCAGTGGCTCAGTTTATGATGGCTAACATGTGTGGAAAATAGCAGCAAGCACCAGCGATTGCTGACCTGACACACTTGTACTCTTTGTAGTGCAAATGCAAGCTGATTTGCAACCCACCTCCACCCAAGCTACCAAGTTGTTGAGATAATCTTGTTATCCTGATATTTATTTATTTATTTTTTACTTTTCTATGCTTTATTCCTGTCTTCTCTGCCCCTCTCTGACTCTGATTTTAACCATATTTTCAGCATCAAATCATTGGAACATACATTTATCAGCACAGTGTGAAAGGCAATAATGTTACTTATTATAAACATTTGGCCTTCACTTGCCTATCCCGTTGACCGAGCAAGATTCTTGGTAGTTGTTATGTGTTTTTGAAGACAATATAAAATAATTTGTTGTAATACCTTTGACAGTAACCTAGCCACAGAAACCTGTAATTGTTTAAGCTGGACATTTTATCAGTTTCGTCTTTGACTGCTGACACCAATAGTTAGCATGGAGTTAGGAAGGATAAAAACATTATGCCTTTATCTTATATGCTTTTATTCTATAGCCTATGCTTTCATACTGAGATTCTTCTGGTGGCACACTGTACTTCAGATGTTCTGTTATTTTGTCAGGGCCACATGCAATATCTCAGCAGCAGTTTACACCTGTTCACAACCTTTATGGCTTTCCATAATTGATGAAGATGATTCTGTTGCATACCTAAATCCATATATATGACCATGTAAGTTATATATAATATGTCATAGGGTGACGATTTGCAAAATGGTAGATGGACTCATTAATAACTAGACATTTCACGGTTCTCCTTTTACCTTCCTTTCTTCCAGGTGACTTTCACTAAGCGTAAATTTGGCCTAATGAAGAAAGCTTATGAGCTCAGTGTGTTGTGCGACTGTGAGATTGCACTGATCATCTTCAACAGCACCAACAAGCTGTTTCAGTATGCCAGCACAGACATGGACAAAGTTCTGCTGAAATACACCGAATACAATGAACCACACGAGAGCAGGACCAACTCCGACATTGTGGATGTAAGTAAAACACACACACAACATGTATAAGCTGTTGACTTTGGTCTTTTCAGTTTCCTGATTGAGCAAAAAGAATTCTGAGAAACCATCCATTAATCTTTTTTATACTATTCTTACTTATTCTATTTGATGTGGACACCCTGTCACATCAAGACTACTTTCTCCCAACTAGCTGCCCCTCATATCAGAATTTCAGGAGCGGGACCACACCTCCAAACATGCTCCCTCTGGCTCTCATCTATTTATGTTCCCCCAGTTCTACAAGCTGTTCATTCTCGTTTACGTCCCTCCCCTTTTCAGTTCTTTAACTTCTTTACTTTTATTTAGTACGTGGGGATCTTCCAGGCCCAGGAGCCACCGCCAGTCCCCTTCGAGGCCTTCCCCAAACCGCAGCTCAATTCATGTTTAAGCCATTCGCCTTTATCTACTAAAACACTGTCAAACCTAAAATGAGGACGTGGGCCCAGCAAGTTAAAGAGCAGTTTTGAACAACTGGTGGGTGGAGCTTATGTCCTCACAGTCAGTGTTGTGTAGCTAAAACTCTTTCTGTATAGTTTATTAATCGGAACTATGATGCTTTGAGGATCTGACCTCACTGTGCAAATGTGTGTGTGACCTACTGTATAACATTTCAGCAACACACAGTACTAAAGTTTGTGCTGGACTGAACCTTGTTCTGCCTAATCTTAATAGTCACAGTATTAGGAAAAGAGCACAATAGCAACTGCCTCTGCAGACACATGCAAACACACACTCTGTGGAAACACGCGCCCACGTTTTGGACACTTGCTAAGAACACCATGACACCAAGGTCAAATCTAAGCTGTAAGATGTCAGAATCCAGGCAGTTCTGAATGAAACGTGACATATTGCTAAACAACAGATTATGTTTAGGAAATGATGAGGAAGATGACTCAGACAATTAAATGTAAACAGCCAAGGTTTGTTCTCATAAGCAGGGCTATCCTGTTGAGACGAGAAGGCAGAGGACTGTGTTGATGCCGTTCTCTGCTCTCTGCCTGCACGTGGACACACCGTATGCGTGCATCACCTGAGCTTTTCCCCCACATTGCCGACCACATGACCTTTCGGGCAACCCCATCAGAGCCAGCTTTACGCACTATGTAATCCTCTGTAATCTACTACAATCCTGTTTAGCTCATTACTATAATCTATACCTGCAGTCCCTTCATCTCTGTGCTGTAAAGACACAGTTTGAACAGCAGCGTTATTTACTGCTCACTGCTGTCGTTGCCACTGTAACCTCTGTACAACTTATCCTCCCTCGCTACTGTCCAGCTTTCTTTTCCTGTGTGTGTGCACACTTTTTCTTTTGCCTAGCCATGGCGTTTTTGTTAGTTTCCTAACCTTCGTAAAATTGTAGTGGAAAGGAGTGATGAATGAGTGGATCATTTTGATAAAGCCAGTGGAGTTTTTCTTCTCTGGACTCATTTTAATTCCAGCTCTGTATGTAAGGGTGCCATTGTTAATTTGTTTTGCCAAATGAAATGGACTGAGACTCTAACTTAGCACTCAAGCACTTTTTACTTGAAGCCTCGCCCAGTGACACAAGTGCTTTTCTCAATACCTAAGCATCTTATCTGCACACACACTTCGATGGATGCTGCAAATTCATTCTAGTCTTGAAAAAGCCCATGATGAGTGGATGGAAACCTTTGAGCACAACTGTAAATTTGTGCCCCATAATCTATGAAAGACGGACCTTTTTTTTTTTTTTTTTTTTTTTACTTTTTTAAATGTATTATGATACAGTGCTATAGTGAATTGCCATACACCCTGAGCTGTGGCTGCATGCTCAGGCATGCAGTCTGAGAAGAAAGCTCTCACTTTAGCTGTCATACAAATAGCCTCACATTTGATTATTTGGTTTATCGAAGAGTTCATGCTCCACTCACTGACTGCAAGCTTTCTCTGATCATTGTATTGTGTGAGCCTGGGGTGAATGTCCTTCACTTCTGTGAAGATCATGATATTGTGTTAGCACACATCTGAATGCTTCAGTGCAGCAAACTGGCAAAAGTTCAGCTTTTCTGGAGGTGCACACATTCACTGATGATCAGTTAATCAAGTGAATTTGATTAGCAGCACCTGGCTGCTAGCTTCTCTCTTAATTCCTGTGGAAGCAGTAAGATTGAGTAAGGAAGCAGTTGAATGTCCTGTGGAGACTATTTTTCATGTAACTCCATGTCATGCTATAAATTATAGATATTAAAGACTAGACTTGACCACCATAACATCATCTATTGCATTTTTGACTGTTCAATATGAAGGCTTGGTATGTTTAGGTCTGTCTCAGGGTTGATTTTTATTATTTATTTACCTTTTTTTAGCATAGGACTGATTATTTTTGCCAGGTTCATAAGCTAACATGCCAGGAAGTGTAGAAATGAACTTAACCCAGACTTCTTGGTCAGTCTATACCACACAGTAACCATATCTTTTGTGTCCTAATCCCTTTACAAATGCCCAAAAAGGGACCAACAGCACAAACAAAGGACTAGTATTCAAATGTGTCAGTTATGTAAAAAACATTCACCCACAGCTGTTATTAAGTGCAGAGTATCTTTAAAGACCAAGAGGATTTTTTTTAGTTCAATTTTATTTATATAGCACCAAATGACAACAACAGTTACCTCAAGGCTCTTTATATTGTAAGGTCAAGACCCTACAACGATACGAAGAAAACAGAGAAAAACCCAACAATCACATCACTCCCTATGAGCGAAACGCTTATTTATGTACTGGAAAAACTGAGTTGGATGGGGAATGAAGTGTGAGTTCTAGATGATAGTATGTCCACAGAGATGTGAAAAGACTCCGCCAATGAAATATCTGGCAGGCAGGAATTTAGTAGAAGAGAGGCTCCTTTGTTTTGGTTATCTTTTTTTGTTCTCATGTGCTTGTTTGTGTGTGTACAGGCTACTGGCCAGATAACTATCAGCTTATTGTTTTGTGTTCATTTAGACTGGGAACATTGCTGCTATTTATAAGTCTGCATTCCTCACTTTTACTCTGTTAACCTTCTTTTGCTTTAGCCCGCTGTGTGTGTTTGTGCGTGCGTGTGTGTGTTAAACTGTGGATCCGTGCCGTGTTCTGATTAGAAACAGATGAAACCTACACTCACATATGCTTGCGGAGTGAGTCCAGTTCCTTTGTGTTGGCTGAGATCCCTCCCTGCTAAATGGCTGGAAACCGGTAGTGGTCTAAAAATAGCCCAGAACACAGCTAAGAATAGCCATGACGGGCAGTGAGTGTGTGTGTGTGTGTGTGTGTGTGTGTGTGTGTGTGTGTGTGTGTGTGTGTGTGTGTGTGTGTGTGTGTGTGTGTGTGTGTGTGTGTGTGTGTGTGTGTGTGTGTGTGAACCACAGGAGGAAAATAAAGAATAGGAAAAGAAGCAACTTCAGACTGAGTAACCACATTGAAGTTCCCCACAACCTCCTTCTCTTCCCTCCTTCCTTTTCCCCTCTCTGTCCAGTCCAGCACATACCTAACGAGAGGAAGTCAAGGACTTCATGTAAAAGTGTGTCCGATATTTATATATACACAATGAGATGTCCTTTTTTATTTCTCATTTAGCAGTGGAGGAAAAGATTAGATCCATAACTAAATATAACAGCAGCATTGCAGAAGCACTCTTGTGAGTTAAAACTAATACAGAAATACTGAAAATACCACATTAACAGTAGAGCGAAACTAATGTTACACTACTGTCTCACTTCTTTAGTGTTGTGGATAGAAATCTGTGTGCTGTTAATGTAGTTAAAAAATAATCACACATATAAACATTTAGATGTGTGATTACGGTTTCATGGACAGGTGTGGACTGTTTTTAGTTTTTCGTGGCAAATTAAGGGTCAGAAATTTTTTCCAGGTCCTTAGTTATGTTACATCCTTTAAAGGAAATGATCCCCTGGGCAGCATTGGGGTGTGGTCTGTAGCAAGATGGTTCTGGGTTCGAGTCCACCAGCTGGCTTGGGGCCTTTTTGTGTGGATTTCATGTTCTCCCTGTGCCTGCATGGGTTCTCTCCAGGTATTCTGGCTTCCTCCCCAGTAACGTGGTCAATTAACATGGTCAGTGAATGCTTATATGTCCCTCTTTGTTAAACAAAGTGGGTTGGAGACCTGGGTGTTCTCTGCATAGGTGGCAGTAGGATGGACCTCTCAGTGTGTGGTCTAAAAAGGTATTGCTGCATCACTGAGCTGAAAAAAAAGCAGACCTATCAGACAGAGCAGAAACTTTGGAGGTGATGAAAGGGACATTCTTCAAAAGAAAGGTAGTCAGACATACCTTTCATGAGCAACATTACACAACATCTGATTCTACAATTAATATAGAAACCGTCATAAAGGGGACAAAACTGCTTAATGATATATGAACTTTTCCAGTACTACAGAATCATGTTGGAGTTTTTCCCATCCTCTACAAACTGTCATTCACCAACCTCAGTCAGAAGTAATAGGTTTACAGCTGATAGCTACATAGAAGCTATTTCTTAAGGAAATCATGAGGAAATTTTCAGAGAAATGCGTAGAAAGTTTGGGATCCATAACTTGAATGTTTACAGTTGTTTCTTGTGTCTTTGTAAATAATGTTGGTCTAATTTTGGACAAAACTGCAATCTGCTGCCTGCGATGGTGTAAATGTTGCATGTCATGTTCCTTGGCACATGCTCACTTTCAGAGCAACTGCGCACACACACTGACGCTCACATAGATTTAAAGTATCGTCTGATGTTAAAGAGAAGGAGACCGCTCACGAAAAGAGATGCCAATGGAGCAAGTGAAGCCAAAAAGAGAAAACAAAATGGATGGAAAAGCAATGAATGGTGGAGTTGGGTGGGAGACGGGCAGCTGATTTGATATTATGGGATCTCCCTTTCCCTCTTTCCTCGTCAGCTGTCTCCCCCTAAGTTGCAAATGCCAAAGCAGGAATCTGTTCCAGCCACCTGCCGTTACACATATTCAGCCCTGACAAACACACACTCCTCATCAGTGGTTGGAAATAACTAAGACCTCAGAACATGTACTTATGTATTTGCATTATTATGTGAAGACTGTGATATCGCTTACTGTCCAAATATCTGGTTACTTTGGAGCAGTCAGGGATCAAACCACCAACCTTCTGCTCTACCTCGTGAGCTACAGCCACCCCCAAATAATGCTTTTGAATTTCATTAAAACACAACAAGACTAAAGATGTAATTTAATGCTCTTTGTATTCAGACATATTTTGTACAAAGAACCTAAGAACCTTGCACCTGATTTAACAGCACTGTCTGACAACACCAGCTCACACCACTTAATGAATGTGCTGTGATCTTGGCTATATTTACAAATGATCACTGAGCGACAAAGTTAGACACAACAGAGTGACTCTCAAACAGGGCCTAGCTTTGGTGTGGGCACAGCTGCTGCCCAGAGAGAGAGCTGGAGGTCAATGAGGGCAAGAGTTCTGCTATAGAGCAGTACTCTCCATAGATATTTCACTAGGTGCCTTAAAAGAAAGGCACCTAATGCTGTATAAATGAAATAGAATTGAACTCTAATGAATGTTAGCTGAATATTTGCGTGCGATTCTATCAGTCTCACCACTGGCAGCTAAATTTCCCCACTACCTTTTACAAGTAATTGACTGATTGAAAACCACCAGTTAAGTTTCCTCCATTCAGTTTATACAGTAAGAAGCAATGATGTGTATTGCAGTACCTAGAAGTATATGAATCTGTAACACATTAGCTTCGTCTCGGCAAACTACAACACTAGTCCCTTGGAAGAATTTAGTGTATACTGTGTACTTGTATGTTACAACTTGAATTGCTTTTTCTTAAGTATCTTATTAGATGGATGCAGTAGAGATGGACAGGATATATGGGAAACAAATAGGATTCAGTCAGATACGCTATGGAAAGATGAGTTGGATGGAATTTTGTAAGGTAGATCTTACAATAATACAACAGAGAAAACCCCAACAATCATAAGACCCCCTCTATGAGTTAGCGCGTTGGCAACAGCGGGAAGGAAAAACTCTCTTTTAACAGGAAGAAACCTCCAGCAGAACCAGGGTCAGGGAGTGGCGGCCATCTGCCGTGACAGGGGTGGGTGAGGGGAGGAAGACGGGACAAAAGACATGCTGTGGATTGGAGGTGGGTTTCAAAGCAGCTGTTATGTGCAGCAACTGTAGGCAAACCAAAGCAGCTTAAATGATGTGCATAGATTTGTCTGCCGGATGGGTGAAAGTGAGCGGGTGAAGTTGCCTGGCTGCAGTTAAAGCTTGACTGCATGGCTGCTGATGTAGCTGACAAACAGCTACAGATAGGTTTCTGTTAAAGAAAAGAAGCTGCAGACTGAACTACTTGTGAGGCTTGTTAGCAGATTTGGCTGCTTGGTTGTGGAACCTTTTAAAATCCTGGAAAAGTTTTTTGTTTTCTTGTCAGTGATTGTCTCTTAACAACAATCGCCTCATCTTGCACACTCTCCCCATGATCACTTATTCTAATTTTCCGAGAGAGAGAGAGAGAGAGCGAAAGAAACTGTGTGTGTTGTCTTTTTCTTGATCTTTGTGAACATTTTATCCACATAACCCTGATGCTGTAACCTCAGAGGCTAATTGTACAGATGATTGTGCAGACTGCCAATTACTCATCAGGTTATCGTCATTATTATAGAGGTAATTTTTCCTGTGATAATTACTGAGATTAATTTATCTCTCAGCCCTAATTACAATTTTGTTTTTCTTCTATCCTCTCAAATGAATCATTTCACAATCGCTTTGGAGTTGGGTCAAACCTAAATTTGAAACCAGCAGACTAAGACTAACTTTAATGCTTAAACACTGTTTACAGATGTAATACCAGTCATTAGGAGACCTCTACTTTACCTTAAATTCACATTTTATTGCATAAACACGTGAAGTATTTTTACAGTTTGCTCCTTTAATAAGTTAATAAGTAAAATGTTTCCACCTGACTTCCTTGCATTCAGTCTTTATTTCCACTAAAAAAGCAAAGTGAGGCGTAATGTAGTAGCACTGTGTGCTCTGTGTGTATTTGATGAGGGAAAAGTAGGCTAGTGGAGTCAGTTTTATGTTTTAATAGAGCAGCCAGATTGACAAATTGCAAGGGAGTGACGAGGAACACTGCGGAGCACAGTGGCAAAAAATAACCTTCTACGGCCATCCTTCCAGTAGCCACACTGGTATTGGTGGAAGCTGCCTCACCCCTCCCCTCACTGCAGACCCTAACCCCCCCTCCCTTTTAAAGCACAACAGGTGTACATGACTGGGATGAGTGGGATAGCTGCTCCAACAGTCATATTTGTATGTCTGTGTTTGAAAGAGGCACTGCCATGCTCATACGGTGACAGACTGGACTAACGGGCTGTGAAGCGCTGAAGCAGGCCACCAAGACCCAAACCACACACATGTACAAACAGACGCACACACACTCACATCACCATCATCATTATCATCCAATATCTGTGTAAGAGAAGAGATTTCCCAATATTCACATGAAGCATCTGACCTTTGAGACACACACACACACACACAAATTAAATTCTGTTTATTCTTCACACATAACATGAGTATAAAAATTCAGAGACCTTTTTGTGAATGCTGTCACATGCTGGTGAAACGAATATGTTGGGTTTGATTGTACCACTTGCATTTTACACTGCTGTCTGGCTTATAGAAGTCAGTTTGGAACCTCACTGGTGGGATAGCTGCTCATTTATCGCCCTCTTGTGGTTGGAAATGTTTGTTCTAAGTTCGACCTCTTCATTAGAAGAAGAGTCCTGGTGAAAGATCAAAACTTTCTCAGAGCAGACTAACTAACCACACAACCAGGGCCTTTAATTCATAAAAATCATATTTAGATTGCATGTTTTATAGTTTTATAGAGCTACTAATTGTAGTAGTCACAAGTAGCAGTGCAGTGCCAGTCCGATGCCTGTATAAACGGAGAGGCTACCATCAGGAATGGTAGTCATTGTTAGTTTGAATATGTGGGTCATCAAGAATGAGATTTCCATTCCAGATTCTTCTGGACCGGATAACAATTACTGCCTCTGATGCTGTTGGCCAACATGGTGCTGGTGGAAACTGTACTACTGCTGGCTGAATACATAGCAACAGAAATAGAGGGAGGTGTGTTAGGAGGCAGCGAGAGGGAAAGAAAGGCAGGGGTGTGGAGTTGAGAGTAGGGACTATGGCTGCTAAAGGGAAAGCTGATATGATGGAGAGAAGGATGGTCGATTTTGACTTTGGACATCAAGACGACTAAGGAAGTGAAGGCAGACGTAAGGATTTAAACGATTTAAGTCAAAAAAGGAAGAATTATGCACTTAGTTCAGGGAGGAATTGAGAAAGGCTCTGGGTGGTAGGGCAGACTTACCAAATGACTGGAAAAGTACAGTTGAGGGAAACTGCCAGAAGGTGTTTGGTGTATCAGGACAGAGCAAAGACAATGAGGAATGTTGTTGGAATGAGGAAGTTTTAGCAAAGGAAAAGTGCGATAGCCATAAAGAGAAATAAAGTAGACAGGAGTGCTGGGAGGCTAGATGTACAGCAGAGAGAAGGGAAGCAACAAAAAGGCTTATAGTGAGTATGGAGGAAAGTTAGCAAATGAAGAAGAGTTGGATGAAGATTTGGTCCAGGTGACATACCTGTGCAGTTATGCAGATGTGTGGGAGAGAGGGTAATGGACTTTTAGACCAGACTGTTTAACACAAGAGGGTGGACAAGCTTAGAAATGAGGACATCAGAGGGACAGCTCAGGTTGAGGGATGTGGAGACAAAGTTAGAGAGGTGAACCTGAGATGAGGTTTAGGCCATGTGCAGAGGAGAGATAGTGGACACACTTTACAAAAAATGTTGAAGATGGAGCTGCCGGGCAGGAGGAAAAGAGGAAGGTCTCAGAGAAGATCCGTGGATGTAGTACATACAGTAAAGTCACCCTGCTGTGTTTGACTCTTTTGTTTGTCTTCTTTTATCCAGACCCTGCGAAAGAAGGGTTTAAACGGCTGTGAAAGCCCTGACATCGAGGCTGATGACTCTGCTGGCCAGAGCCCAGAGTTGGACGATAAATACCGGAAAATCAATGAAGACATTGACCTGATGATCAACCGACAGAGAATCTGTGTATGTTCACACCTGCTCTTTTTGATGCATAGCGTTGTTTTAAGCAGCTTCGTGTTTCCTTACCAGTGACGACTGGCTTTGTTTGTTCTATGTGCAGGGTCTGCCCTCCAACTATGACATGGGTATATCCATCCCAGGCAGTAATCAGGGTGGGCTGCTCTACTCCCATCAGGGCATAGGGGGCAGTCTAGGTAACCATAGCCTGCTGCCCATCTCTCACTCATCTCTGCAAAGAAACAGCATGTCTCCTCAAAGTCCTTCCAGCACAGGAAATGCAGGTATGTTTGTGGTCAGTAGCTTTTTCTTCAGTCCTCATCAAAGACCTTATTAAATGTTCAGCTGTTTTGGACTGTAACACAGCTAGAGCTCAAAATGGGCCTTTGGGCAAATAAGCAGGCTGGTCCACACCTAGCAAATACTCGGTGTTAACCTACCTAGCACGTGTTTTCCTGTTTTTTGTCTTCTATTTAAAAATCTTTTCACAATCCTGCTGATTTTCCTTTCATAGACAGCCTGACGCGCTGCAGTGTTTCCAGATTTTCTATATGAGAAAAAAAAACAGTATTGGCCAACATTTGGTCCAGCAGTGACAAAAAGGTGTAGCAGTCAGGCATTAATGGCATTTTAGACTTAAGAATACAACTTAAAAAGTGACTCAGCCGTGAGTGTTTTCCTACTTTTTTCTATGATAATGACAATCAATAGATATGCTAAGGCCATAAGAGGATCATTTTCCCAGTAATCTTTCTATTGTGGGTTTGCGTTAACTTTGCATTTCCTAACACGGTTAGTAAAACTACAATTTTGCCAGCTGTGTTAGGTTCTCTTGAATCGTCTTTTTCTTTAGTAGTAATTTATTGGGAGCCCTATATAGTATGTTCATTTGAATAATTATTATTCTTAAGAATGAAGACAATCTCTGCATATCAGGTTTGGAATAACAGCTGAGCTCTACATGATAAATAGTTTGCAAAAGTTCCTGATCAAGAATCTAACACCCAAAGTATTATGGCGTTGTATAATAAAAATGAACAACAAAACCCAGATTGTATACTCATTTGATGTGTGTGTTTCTGTCTGTAGGACTGATGGGTTCAGAGCTGTCGAGCACTGTTTTGTCAAGTGTGGGTAAGAACGCAACTCTGTCTTATTTCTTTATATATATCTCTATCACTCTCTTTGTATAGATAGATCTTCGTCATAACAGAGTAAACTGAACACTGTCTTTAGGTCACCTAAATATTAAATGACATAAACGTGTGAAAAGTCAGATAGCAGAGCAGCCATAACTACAAATGTAGATGATGTTTTACATAACAGTCGGTTTTAGGCACTGAAAGAACAGCCAGTTCTTGAGGGGCTTCATCTACATTCCTCCACTCCGTCAGTTGTTGCTGCTGTGGTGAACATGATAGTGTAGTCTTCTAGTGGAAACAGGTAAAATGTGAGTGTAGTGGATCCAGCACTGCTGATTAGGGCATCATTATGTATATGTTTGCGCCACCTTGTGCTCAGTATGAGAAGAAATATGCCTGCTCTAAACAGTAGGTGTTACCAGTGGTAAATGTCATCAGGGCACTGACTGCAGCAGCATTTCCTTAATACAGTTTTAGTTGCTAGAGATGCACTATAGCGCCTCCTGGAGGGCAAGGAGTACATAAGCTCAAATACTCTGTTTTTAAGGGCTGAGTAAATCAGGGTGATGATAGGTAAATCCTGTGCTGTAAATCTCCTCTCTCTTAAAAGTCCAGCTGAAAACACACCATCCTCTTTCAGGCTCTTCTCACACACTAGGATCTTGACAAGATCAAAACTGGTAGCACGTGGTTGGGTGTGCAACTTTTTTTTTTAACCTGGAACCCTTTGGTTGCTAAGATATAGAACATCCATTGATGAAATATCTTGCAAGCACCTCAACAGCTTACTGCTGCTAGACCCACAATTAAAAAAGGTGCTTCTCAGAGTGTCATTTTTCATTTCATTTGGTAATTTGAGGACATGCATGAAGAAAACTGTAGCGATAATGTCTCTTCTTGCTATTTAGCACTCGTGTAAGTCTCCTCCCCTGTGACTGGACAGCTAGGTATCTCCCCTGTATCCAGTTCAGATGAGGAATAAAGCAGTACATTGGGAGTCTGTCATTGCTCATTGTTCAGCTGCTTAAACTCTAAAATATAAAATTCATTTCTGAGACAGACAATCTTCCCTCTCTGGTTATTGACTTCAGCTAGAGTTTGCAGTTATAAAACTTTGAGTGGATGAGCACGTTTTCAGACTTTTTCATTGGAGTGATGCACTTTGAACTTTCTCCCCAGATGTTCCGTTAAAGAGTGCTCCAGTAGCATTCAATCAACTATACATCTGCAGATACTGAAGTTAAAGACACTTTTACCAGCCTCACACTAGAAAAAGGGAAGATTCACCTATTTTATGTAAAAATGGTGTCGCACGAAATCTTAGAACATCCTGCTGAAGTGGTTGGTCAGAATCAGAAGTTTGAAAACAGCAATGATAAATATACTTCCATGAAATATAGGCACAAATAAAAATGGGTTTGGGGTACAGTAGTGATTTTGTAGTCATTTGTAATGAGAGATACCTTTTTAAAACTTTGCCCGACCAGGAAACGACAGCTACAGCAACCACTGCACCTCCCCTGGACTGCTGTCTCCAGGAGGCGCCCCCAAGAACATGCAGGATAAAAGTCCTTCAATGAACATGAGCCGTAAACCTGACCTGCGAACACTGATGCCCCCTTCCAACAAGTGCAACAACATACCAGCTGTTGTAAGTGCTTCCTTCTGCTTAGTCTTTTGATTTGTTTGATTTCATAAGTTGATTTTTATGTGCGGACTCATTTGAGTTTGTGCTTTATTGCTGCCCTGCAGTGTGAGGACTTTGACCTGATGTTGGTAAGTAGCTCTGAAAAAAATCTGATCAGCAGAGAGAACCATACTTTTCATGTATGCCTCCTTCTGCTAGTTTATAGATGATATACAAGCTACAAATATGTGAAATTAGTGCCAATGTCATTTACATTATTACCTTAAGTAAGGGAACTATTTGTACTTTAGAGATATTTGAAAAATTCTGCCGCTGAAGTGATTTTAAGGAACCATGAAGAAAGGCTCCTGAAGATGAGCTTGAAAATTTAGGATCTCTAAAGGAGTTATTGGCATGACCAGGTCACCGTGAATACCAGCAAACGCTAGAAGTACCACTTGAGATTACTGATTTTCTAAAATGAGCAAATCATGATTACCAGGCATGCCAGATAACCATAAAATGCTGGCCCTGAATCAGCTGTCACTGTTTAGCTTGGTGACATCTTACCTTTTCTTTGCAGAACCAGAGAATAAATCACTCCCAGACAGCTCAGACCTTGTCAACCCCTGCTGTCACTCTCTCTGCCACCACTATCCCCAGTCAGGGGATGGGTGGGTACCAATCTACACTTTCCTCATCTTATGGCACAGGTGATTACAACAAAAGCACACTGCTGCTGGACTCCACAGGTTTCCTCGTCTTTGCTCAAGTTTCTCTTTTTGTCCATCTTCAGATTTCTCCCTCAGCAGTGACCTGCCATCGCTGTCCGGTTTTGGAGGTTCTGTTCTGGGATCAGTGAACTGGCAGCAACAGCAAATACAGAATCTACAACACTCAGCACTGGGACACATGGGGTAAGCAGCTGTGTATATTACCTTCAGGCCACAGGCCAAGCCTTAGAAAGAATTGTCCAGAATCAATGCAATAATTTCAGCTGTTAGTGTCCTGGTTTATCCAGCATACACTGGAAAAAATGAAAATTAAAAAAATAGTTTAATTAATAGTAATTGTTACTTAATTATTCAGAAATCCCCTTAAAAAACAGACATTTCCACGGAGCCCAAGTGCAACATGATCACATTTCTGTAAATCAATGTTTCCATCCACTTGTATGTTCAATTGGAAACAGCAGCCAAAAACAAGAATCTTCATATTCTCACCAAAGAATTAAAACAAGCGTTTAATCGACATTTCCTCTAAAGACGTTCTTAAAATTTGCTTTGCTCTGAGTTTAAGATGCTGTTTCTCTTGCTTTGATCTTACAGGAATTTGTGCCAGAACTCAAACCTAAACCTCTCCTCTGGCCATCAAAACGTCCACATCAAGTCTGAGCCAGCCTCCCCTCCCAGAGACCGGATGGTTGGAACAGGACTTGAAGGAGGCATGACCACAGTTGGATACTCCACCACAGGCCGGGGGTCCCATGAACAAGGGCGTTCCCCTGGTGACAGCGTGTCCAGCTGTGGGAGCTCATATGAAGGCAGCGATGAGCGAGAGGATCACCATGGGAACGACAGCTTCCTCCTCCACCCCCTGTCCAGTCATGAGGAGCACCACAACCCATCAGTTAAACGGATGAGGCTATCAGAAGGGTGGACGGCATGATCAGAGCCTCTCTACAGCCGGGGGAGGAGTATTAGTAAAGTTACCGCATAGTGTTATTATTATTATTATTATTAACATCATATTCTTCTTGTACTGAGTGGGTGTGCTATATGTGTAACATGTACATGGGGGTGGGGCTGCTATGTGTGGATACAGTGATTGCTCAGCTGTATTTCCAGCATATACTCTTGGTAGACTTCACACTAATGACTGCTTGAAGTTCAGAACCAGTTTTCAGACATCGAGAAAGAAAAGGAAGAAAACTGTTTGACTTAAATCCAACTTTTTACAGTTTTCAGAGCTTCATATTGTCCAAGGAAGTTTTTATTCATTTATTCATTTGATAGTAAAAGTGAACCAGGCCAATCCCAACCAGAGCCAGATTCTAAAACATCCAAAAGCTTTAAATGAAAGAGTTCAGTCAAATTAAAGAAGTGCTCAGTGAGTTAGATGAGACTTTTGTCTGGGCCTAAAAGTATTCATAATCACTTCTTCTTACTGTTCCAAAGGCGGGTGTTCATATCATTCATTTCCCAATGTTGAGGTCAGTGAATATATGAATAATCCCAAAGAGTCAAGAAAAATGGATGTATTAGAGGAATGTAGGAGTGTAAAAAGAACAATATAAAAATTCTCCTGAAAAGGAAATACTTCAGTAAATCACAAATATGTGAAAAAATTAAAAACAACTAGTTTAAACTTCAACTAGTACAAAGAAAAAAGTAAGAAGGAAATATCCAACTGTTTTCATTCAGAAGTAAAAGCTTGAAATTGTTAAGAGTTTCTTTTCCCCCCCACCTTTTCTACAAACACTGTTGGTCCATGATATCATTCAGGAGCCAAACATATTGAAGCTGTCAGAGGGGCTGTTGGTGTACATGTATTGCTTGTTTTATGTGTGTGTTCATGTGTGTGGGTATAAGCAAATAACATATGTACATATGTGCTACTTATGAGCATATGTATGCAAAGCAACAAAAAGATCAAGGTGAGAAAATCTGGTACTCTGAATAGTGACTCTAATGGTGAATTTAATGTCAGGTGGCTAAATGGAGCATCAGTTCACTGCTGCAGGTACAACATATTTATGCACATAATCAATCACTCATGTATCCAGAACATATGGAAAGTAAAGTGTGGCGAAGAAAATGGGTTGAAAAAATGGGAGTATGAGTAAGTGCAGGAAGAGAAAGTGATGTCAAATCGTGAGAGGTTTCATTGTGAGGGAGAAGAAAGTGATCTGGAACAAGTTGGATAGAAAACAAGTTTCATTTATTGTGAAGACAATTTCAGAGCAAAAGGGGGGGACTACAGTTAATTCAGACATGATACCAAAAACATCAGAAAACACTGAAGCAAAAAAAGCTGTGATTGGAAGTAACTAAGTAAGTAATTCTGACAATGACCCACCTCAAAGTATTTTAGTTAAAATGTCAGTCACACAGGCTACATATACACAAAATGATGTATATTAGCAGAAGGAAGCTAAAAGCTGTAGGAATTTTATTATTAATTAGAATTGTATCATTAATTATTATTATATAAATAATAAAACCAAAAGAAATGAGGAAATTACACCCAAATTCTGGTTCTAAATGTAGTTTGTAAAATTAAACAATAGATTTACTTACTTTCTTTTTAAAATGTTCAAATGTAAGTAATCTGAAGTGAAGTATAGTTCACAATTTGGTATCCAGTTTATAAAAAGACAATCTAAAAGTTGTTATTCCTAGGAAAACAAACGAGGTCGTGTGTGGAACCAGACAGCAGAGGGCGCTCGCGTGAGGCGACTGCAGCAATGAAACTGTTATTCGTGTCTTTGTAATTGATGCATGAAAGTTAGCATGTGCTGATAGCTTTGCAGGATTTAGCAGTCAGGGTGAGGATCCTAAAAGCCATATTGACTGGGACAAGTGATGCTTTGCTGCACAGAGTTTGTAGTGTAGTGTTTTTCAAACTAAACTTTGCTTGTTAGATCAGATTGATATTTTTGGATGTCTGCAGTCCCGTGTAATAACAACGATATAAAAAGCAGCAGCAGAATGCACACATGCACACCGTTTCCCATCAGATGTTCAGGGAGACGTTTGCTCTAAGGTAGAAAAAAGTTTGTTTAGCTGGTGTCAGACCCAACGTGATCTCACAGCGACAATCCGTCAGAGCACAAAGGACAAAGCTCCTGTTTTCCACTTACCACTTTCATCATTTTTAAATACTAGCAGTGGTGGAAGAAGTCCTCAGGACGGTTAAGTTCAAGCGAAGTACCAGCCAAAAATGTTACCCGTTAGACTGTCCACCATGGTTTAGTCTAGTCAAGGGCGTAGATTTGGCATGGACGGATGGGACAGTAAAGAAAGACATTGAGTTGTTGTGTGGGACATCAGTAGTCCATGTCTGTTGCTGTAACAGTAGTTCATGTTTAGAATAAGAAATCCCAGCTCACTGATTTGATAGAGGCAATAGTGCCTAAAATGTTGCATAATTTTGGTGATAGATCTTTTACTTAGAGTAGTTTTATGGACAAAAACCACCAGGTCATTCAGTGTTCCCGTAGTGCTAATGTATCAGAGATGTTGGTGTACTATAACTGAAGTAATGTTAAGTCTTTAAAGTCATATTCTTTTATTGTCATGACTGTATTTGAAGCTATTTTTATTTTTGTATGATACCTGATTTATATGGAATATGGCTGAAGTAAACTAAAGCCTAAAATACTTAGTCATTTGTTTAATAATAATTTAACATTATATAATTCACATATAAAACTATGAATTGTAATTTTAAACGGTTTAAAAGCATGTAGAATAGCATATGTAGGCAAGTATATTTCTCCTTTTTTTTTTTTATCAAGAAGCAAAGACAAAAAGGAAAAAAATAAGAAACAGGGCAGCGTTCAGTGGTTGAATCATCCATCCCCACCAATGCCAAAACCAAATCTACGCCCTTGAGTCTAGTGCTTCCCATGGTCATTTTACAAGATTGTTCATGATTTTACCTTTTTATGTAACAGCAATAATAGAAGCACATGTGAATACATTTTAGGATTTGCCACCATATTTAGTAAAAAATGTACTAAGAACAAGAATTTTGTCCACCATACACTAAGTTTATCTTTGGATATAAAATCTTGCAAAATAAAGAACAAAACATACAGTTATGAAAAGTTAAAGTACTTGGCTACTTTCCAGTACCGCGTGTTTGTGTTTGTGTAACTCTACAAGTGTACATAAGTGACTGAGTTGTGCCTTGCATGTCAGCTGGGTCTGACGCCAGCCACAGACAGGCTGAAGGACTGCAGAGTGAAATCCACTTATTTTTAGTTTTTAATACTGAAGAGATGCTGGTGGCTGAGGCTTGTTCACATTTGAATATTTTGGTTTTAAAACTGTATATTTGGAGCTCAAACCCTCAGCCATCATCTCTACTGTAAATCCAGCGAATAAATTCTCTCACTGAAAATCCCTGTAGCTGTGATGGGATGAAGTGATGTCTGTTAACCAGGGCAGAGCCCAGATGTGTTCACTTCTGCACCCTTTTCCTTTTCATCAAGCTGGTCTTACTGTACCACAATGAAGTGAGAGCCAGGAGCTCATCCTTGGGCTTCAAGTGGAGTGGCTTGTGTACGGGTGGAGGTGAAGCTCACAAAACAGGGAGATGCAGTGTTGACATTGTGAAAGCCCCTCTGTATCTGTTTTCAGTTTGATTACTGCCTGTACCTGAAGCGCCCCAATGAAATAGTTTCATTTCCTCTTTTTGGTGACATCAGTGAATGTCCTCTGTACACTGGGGGAAATGTACACTTTTGGCTCTGTTATGCCATTGTTTCATGCACTAATGTTTCTAATAACTATTAAGTTAGATATTCAAAGAGATTGTTAGCGGCATAAGCTGGCCTTTGTCGCCAATTTGGAGACAATGAAAAACAAATTAAACACACTGTTGTTGCAGATGTACAGCAATTCCCTCACTCAGAAATGTGGTAGTATTTGTATTTTGCAAAAAAAAAAAAATATATATATATATATATATATATATTAAAATATATTGGTCTCTGTCTGATTTGTTATCATTGCCTCGTTTTAACAGGATTGTGTGAAGACAGATATACTGCAGTTTCAGTCAAAATGATGAACCCTACTGAGTATGTACAGTGGGGCAAAAAAGTATTTAGTCAGCCACCGATTGTGCAAGTTTCCCCACGTAAAATGATGACAGAGGTCAGTAATTTGCACCAGAGGTACACTTCAACTGTGAGAGACAGAATGTGAAAAAAAAATCCATGAATCCACATGGTAGGATTTGTAAAGAATTTATTCGTAAATTAGGGTGGAAAATAAGTATTTGGTCACCTCAAACAAGGAAAATCTCTGGCTCTCACAGACCTGTAACGTCTTCTGTAAGAAGCTTTTCTGTCCCCCACTCGTTACCTGTATGAATGGCACCTGTTTGAACTCATCATCTGTATAAAAGACACCTGTCCACAGCCTCAAACAGTCAGACTCCAAACTCCGCCATGGCCAAGACCAAAGAGCTTTCGAAGGACACCAGGAAAAGTATTGTAGACCTGCACCAGACTGGGAAGAGTGAATCTACAATAGGCAAGCAGCTTGGTGTGAAAAAATCAACTGTGGGAGCAATCATCAGAAAATGGAAGACATACAAGACCACTGATAATCTCCCTCGATCTGGGGCTCCACGCGAGATCTCATCCTGTGGGGTCAAAATGATCATGAGAACGGTGAGCAAAGATCCCAGAACCACACGGGGGGACCTGGTGAATGACCTGCAGAGAGCTGGGACCAAAGTAACAAAGGTCACCATCAGTAACACACTACAACGGCAGGGAATCAAATCCCGCAGTGCCAGACGTGTTCCGCTGCTGAAGCCAGTGCATGTCCAGGCCCGTCTGAAGTTTGCCAGAGAGCACATGGATGATACAGCAGAGGATTGGGAGAATGTCATGTGGTCAGATGAAACCAAAGTAGAACTTTTTGCTATAAACTCAACTCGTCGTGTTTGGAGGAAGAAGAATACTGAGTTGCATCCCAAGAACACCATACCTACTGTGAAGCATGGGGGTGGAAACATCATGCTATGGGGCTGTTTTTCTGCCAAGAGGACAGGACGACTGATCCGTGTTAAGGACAGAATGAATGGGGCCATGTATCGTGAGATTTTGAGCCAAAACCTCCTTCCATCAGTGAGAACTTTGAAGATGAAACGAGGCTGGGTCTTCCAACATGACAATGATCCAAAACGCACCGCCCGGGCAACAAAGGAGTGGCTCCATAAGAAGCATTTGAAAGTCCTGGAGTGGCCTAGCCAGTCTCCAGACCTCAACCCCATAGAAAATCTGTGGCGGGAGTTGGAAGTCCGTGTTGCTCGGCGACAGCCCCAAAACATCACTGCTCTCGAGAAGATCTGCATGGAGGAATGGGCCAAAATACCAGCTACTGTGTGTGCAAACCTGGTAAAGACCTATAGTAAACGTTTGACCTCTGTTATTGCCAACAAAGGTTATGTTACAAAGTATTGAGTTGTATTTTTGTTATTGACCAAATACTTATTTTCCACCCTGATTTACGAATAAATTCTTTACAAATCCTACCATGTGGATTCATGGATTATTTTTTCACATTCTGTCTCTCACAGTTGAAGTGTACCTCTGGTGCAAATTACTGACCTCTGTCATCATTTAGGTGGGGGAACTTGCACAATCGGTGGCTGACTAAATACTTTTTTGCCCCACTGTATAGGTGTACACATCAATAATTTTTAAACTTTCACATACGCTCACATATAATAATATCAAAATGCATTAAAATGGTTTAGTGATGGCATAGTCTGACATTATTTTATTTATTAAATTTCAGTTCAATTTTATTTATATAACACCAAATCACAAGAGCAGTCACCTCAAGATGCTTTATGAGTAAGCACTGGGCGACAGTGGGAAAGATGGCTCCCTTTTAACAGGGTAACTCCACCATTCCTCACTGTGTTACTGGAGGCCAAGCTAAGTACGCATCTGGTTATGAGATCCAGATCCCACAAACAACATAAAATAAATTTTGATTTGAGCTCTCGATTTTTGCTGCATTGCCCAAAATAAGCAAGAAGACTTTAGCTGATAAATAAGTTTTAGGGGGGGGGGGGGTTTCAAGGATTCAGCGAACACCTCCAGACTTTCAAATTCAAATTCAAATTTTATTTGTCACGTACACAGTCATACACAGTACGATATGTAGTGAAATGCTTGGACAACTGCTCGTGACCTAAAGAGAACAAAAAAGGAAAAGGCTATGAATAAGATAGGAAATAAATATGAAAAATTAAAAAGGGTAAATTTAACTAGGAAGGAATAAAATATAAATTAAGGTTAAAAATGAAATAACTGTACAACACAAATTAGAATGAAGGGTAAATTTAACTGGGAAGAATAAGATAAAGATAAATATATAAATTAAAGTTGAAAATAAAATAACTGTACAACAAAATACACAATACACAATATAGAACTATATAAGAATGTATGAAGAAATCTAAATATAAATAAATATATACACAATAACAGCAGCTGTACAAGTATTAACCGGAAATGAAGAATATAGTGACCAGTGTTGTGCAAAACCAAAGTCCAGAAAGTCCAGTGTGTGTGTAAGAACTGTATGTGTGGGTCAGTACTGTGTGGTGGTGTGATTGAGAGACCGTATCGCCTGCGGGAAGAAGCTCCTCCTCAGTCTCTCTGTGTTGGTCTTCAGGGAGCGGAATCGCTTTCCTGACCTCAACAGAGAGAACAGTCTGTTGTTGGGATGGCTGAGGTCCTTCACGATCTTCCTGGCCTTGGTCCAGCACCGCCTGCTGTAGATTGAGTGCAGGTCAGGGAGCTCGGAGCGGATGGTGCGCTCAGCTGACCGCACAACCCTCTGTAGAGCTCATCTGTCCTGCATGGTGCTGTTCCCGAACCAGGTTAAGATGTTTCCCGCCAGGATGCTCTCTATGGTGCACGAGTAAAAGTTCCTGAGCACCTTGGAGGGCAGTTGGAAGTCTCTTGGAGATAAAGACTCTTCTCTTGTGATTCTCAAAGACTGGATTGAACTCATTTTACACTAGAAGCACAATCTGTGCTGTAGCCTGCTCTGCTCCAGTATCTTAGGACATTACCACATGTCAGTCACCGTACAAAGTTGTTCTTACTGACCACCTTTATCCTACTGTAACAGATTCTTGTTCTAATGGCAGTAATCTTTTTCTGGATGATGATTCCCATGAACAAATCCATTCATGCTCATCAGATCACAGCAGAGTTTAACAGCTATTGGAGCAAGGTGTTAGACATCCTCTCACCAACAACTGGTTGCAGGTGATGGCTGGCCCTCCCTGAGCCTGGTCCTGCCAGAGGTTTCTTACTGCTATTCCTTCCTTTATTATTGCAGGCTCTTTACCTTACAGCATAAAGTGCTTTGAGGTGAGTGTTTTTATAATTTGGTGCTTTATAAATAAAATTTGAATTGAATTGACGGTGCTGAGAATGAAGAATGTTGTTCAACCCTCACGCAGAGAAATGGAGAATTGCTGTGTAGGAGCTGGTCTCACAGCTGTAGCTCAGGAGGTAAGCAGTAAATGTACTCATCATAAGGTTGTTAGTCTTCCCTTTGTTTTTTCACTCACTAGTATTTATCTTCTTTATCTTTCTTCTTCTTCTTTATTCTTTATTTGTCACGTGCATAGTTATACAAGTATAACACACAGTGAAATGTAGCCTGACACGCTCCTCGACATGTGCAAAAATTGGGGGGGGTGTAGAGGATATCTGGATAAATATATGATAATTGCAAGTAATCCATACAGCACAAAGAAATCTTCTTGTTTGTTTCAGCAGACTAACCACCAGAGGGCAGAAAAGACCGACAGCACTATAAACATTGGTTCTCATTTGTTAGGAATTACACCCTTTATTAGTCCAGTTTCAGTGGATATTTCTTGGTTTAAAAGCCAGTTTTACTAATTGTGTTTTTCATTTGTTACTAATCAAGTGTTTAAAGTCTTTGAATCCTTAAAAAGTATACATTTGATCTCTCCATGTACTCTGAGGCCTTATACAACTGAACTTAATATGACAGCGTGTGTGTGCAGATTAGAAAAGCCTGCGTACCTTCACCACTTCTCCCAGATCTCTAATGCAATCATAGATTGCTTTAACTCTGCATTTATTCACTTGCCTGTAAATATACCTGTTTAATCTTTCCCAGTACTTAGCAAGTGGGTTTATGATTCTGCCGATCCATGACAGAAGACTCTGCCTAAAATTCTGCTTTGAAATACCCTAGGCACCACAAGTAAGCCAGCAGTCCTCTATTGTGGTGATACAATACTACAAGGTCATTAATGTCTGTCTATGAGGTCTGTCTGCAAACTGTTTGTTACCCTCAAGCTATAGCTGTCTGTGAACTTTGCCTGCTGACATACTCACTTTTACAAGCTGATATGCAGTGACCAAAGTGGGAACTTATCATGGGATTTTCATATGTGGCTAACACAAGAGAAGCACCTACCGTCTCTACACATCTCCTGCTGTGGAAACATCGACAGCCGCCCCTCCACTTAGTGCTCGGTCGCAGCTCACTGTAACACCACACTCTGGTCCGGTTTGGCCACCTCTGGAGGACATCCAGTCATCTCAGATATCTCCTGGCTCTGGCCGATGACATATGCCAAAGTCCCAATTGTGCTCTGCACCCTGCAACCCAGAGCCTGGTCCTGGTAAAGGACAGTAAGGAGCATACTAGGGAAACAAATCAACAAGTTTGACCCACTGTAAAATGTTGATGTACCCTGCTTTCCAGTGCACAACCACCCAAATAACCAGTTAAGTTCTGGTCAGGTGTCTGCTCTAAAGCGGTTGATGCATCTGCCTCAGGGGTTACAGTTTGAGTACTGAAGAGGGGATGGCTGCCCGACAAGCCACTCCAACATCTCTCTTCATCCTGCCACTTCTTGTGATAGCCTGGTTGCCACTGGATTGGCTACTGCAGCTGTGTACCCTCTGCGCTCTCTCATCACTACACCTCTTGTCTGCCCTTTGTGGAGATAATTTCGCATAATTTCTCAACTGCACTGAACTTTTTAAACAAGATCGCCTTCAACAAATCCACTGGGGTTCAAGTATTCTGTCTGTAAACACTAAACCGGTTTATGCTTGACAATATTTTCACAGACCGGCCTTTAGGGTGTTGCGGATAAATACAACAAAATAAAACTAGTAACGGTACCGAAAAAAAGAAGATTTATTCATAACACACGTGAAAAGACCCAGGAAAATTGGGTTAACGATAAAAACGATAACAACGCTGAAAACCCTGAAAACCATACATTTCACACCTGAGCCTCAACTCTCGCCGCCCGGTACCAAACGACTCACGGACCAATAGATAGTAGAATAATACTTTTCTTCTCTCCAGCCATTTCTTTGGATGTTTGGCCTGTTTCAACTTTCTGAGGAAGAAGAGTTTCTGTTGTGCCTTCTTGTCTAGCTGGGGAATGTTAGTGTCAGCTGCACAGAGAGAGTGACTCCCCAACAACTTCTAAGCTTCTCCCCATCAACCTCCTCCAGCTGATCCAGCAGAACACCAATCACTTTGCTTTTATGGAAAGTAGGGGTGCAACGATACTCGTATCGATATTGAACCGTTCATACAGTGCTTTCGGTTTGGTACGCATATGTATCAAACAATACAAATTTTTACATTTATTTTATCAACTTTTCTTCTGACGATGCTGTCTGTGTTGAGAGCTCAGTGGATCTGCGTTCGACTACTCCGCCTAGGCTGCACTGTCGAGCGCATATCCACTGAGCGCAGCAAGCTAGCAAGACAGAAGCGAAGCTCGTTGCAACATGGCAAATTGAACCTCCCTCATTTAGATTTGGCGTTTGGAACTATTTTGGTCTTCATGTGAAGTATGACCCTGAAGGTAAGCGCGTCATGGACAAAAGTAAAACAGTATGTCGGATGTGCCACACAATGCCCAATTACATGGTGGGAACTACTGCGTTAGCGCAGTTAGCTTGTTAACGTGTTGTTGACACCGTCCAGTCCCACGCACGGGGCGATCCGCGGTAGCACGTTATTGGAGATTTGCTGTGTTGTGGCGTTAACGTCATTTCAAGTTAACGCTGACAGCACTAGTGGGAACACAATGAATATGACTGCACATTTACGCCGACATCATCCTAACCTTGTTGGAGGTACCGAACCCCACCAGTTTCATATGCACATTCACTGAACCCCTCTTTAGTGAAAAATAAAATATGATTTTTTTCAAATTCAATACATAGATACGTTTTTTATTCGTGCACAAAATGAGCCGTGCATGTCACGGTGGAGGCTCTGCCGAACCTCTGAGACCGACTCACCGAACCCCTAGGGTTCGATCGAACCCAGGTTAAGAACCACTAAACTAACCCTTCACTCATATTGCACTCGTACAGCATGACCTCTGAAAAGTTATGTTATCTGCAACTCTATTACAGGTACTGATATTTTCTTATCATCACTACTAGATCAGCGGTCTCCAACCTTTTTTGCGCCACGGACCGGTTTATGCCCGACAATATTTTCACGGACCGGCCTTTAATGTGTCGTGGATAAATACAACAAAATAAAACTAGTACCGCTACTGAAAAAAAGAAGATTTATTCATAACACACGTGAAAAGACCCAGGAAAACCGAGTTAACGATAAAAACGATAACAAAATAACGCTGTAAACCGATAAAAACCCTGAAAAGCATACATTTCACACCTGAGCCTCAACTCTCGCGGCCCGGTACCAAACGACTCACGGACCGGTACCGGTCCGAGGCCCGGGGGTTGGGGACCGCTGTACTAGACAATACTTTAGTTGACAAATTGCATAACCACTTTTATACCACTAGCACATGTTTTTCAAGTCTCAAGGTCATCTTTACCAATTCCAGTGATTATAAGAAATATTGTTTATATTTTCCCTACAAGAGACAGTATTGCGCTCGATTGGGTCTACACAAATTTAATGAGAGTTTATGAGCCACATCTATCAGATAGTCATTTGTAATGAAAGATAAGAACATTTAAAATACAATAAGTTGAAGTAATGGTTAATGGGACATTTTTAAATTGGTGAATTGGGGCTGTGCCCCAGTTTGTTGTTGTGAAGAGAGCTTTCCATTAGGGGTGCAACGATACACAAAATTCACGGTTCGGTTCGATACTTTGGTGTCACGGTTCGATATTTTTTCGATACAAAAAAATGTTCATGCTTTTGTAATTTGTCATTTATTAAAATTATAAATAGATATTTTAACTCAAAAGTACAGTTTTTAAATTAAATGTTGCTGAAACAACAAAGTAATAAAAAAATAAATCTATCTGATTGAGCAATCACTCATCTTTGGAAAAGAGAGTTTATTACAGCGAAATGGCTCTTTCCAAAATAAAAGCTATACTATACGCTTCTTCTGGGCTATATTCTCAGCAGCATATTAAACATATCAGGTCCCCATAAGGAGAATCATGTGCTAACGGCTGTCTAAATGACTCGGGTAAAGTTTGTAGCATGCGTGCTTGTTGTTTTTGTCTGCTTCCACTTGTCTTTGCACTAGGATGATGTCGGCGTAAATGTGCAGTCATAGTCATTGTGTTCCCACTAGTGCTGTCAGCGTTAACTTGAAATGACGTTAACGCCACACACAGCAAATCTCCGTTAACGAGCTACCGCGGATCGCCCCGTGCGTGGGACTGGACGGTGTCAACACGTTAACGAGCAAACTGCACTAACGCAGTAGTTCCCACCCATGTAATTGAGCATTGCATGGCACATCCGACATACATGAAGACCAAAATAGTTCCAAACGCCAGATCTGAATGAGGGTGGGGAGGTTCAATTTGCCATGTTGCAACAAGCTTCGCTTCTGTCTTGCTAGCTTGCGCTGTGCTCAGTGGATATGCGCTCGACAGTGCAGCCTAGGCGGAGTAGTCTAACGCAGATCCACTGAGCTCTCAACACAGACAGCATCGTCAGAAGAAAAGTTGATAAAATAAATGTAAAAATTTGTATTGTTTGATGCATATGCGTACCGAACCGAAAGCACTGTATGAACGGTTCAATATCGATACGAGTATCATTGCACCCCTACTTCCCATAAAAGCAAAGTGATTGGTGTTCTGCTGGATCAGCTGGAGGAGGTTGATGGGGAGAAGCTTAGAAGTTGTTGGGGAGTCACTCTCTCTGTGCAGCTGACACTAACATTCCCCAGCTAGACAAGAAGGCACAACAGAAACTCTTCTTCCTCAGAAAGTTGAAACAGGCCAAACATCCAAAGAAATGGCTGGAGAGAAGAAAAGTATTATTCTACTATCTATCGGTCCGTGAGTCGTTTGGTACTGGGTGGCGAGAGTTGAGGCTCAGGTGTGAAATGTATGGTTTTCAGGGTTTTCAGCGTTATTTTGTTATCGTTTTTATCGTTAACCCAATTTTCCTGGGTCTTTTCACGTGTGTTACGAATAAATCTTCTTTTTTTCGGTACCGGTACTAGTTTTATTTTGTTGTATTTATCCGCAACACCCTAAAGGCCGGTCCATGAAAATATTGTCAAGCATAAACCGGTCCGTGGCGCAAAAAAGGTTGGGGACCGCTGATCTAGCGTTGGGATGGACTCCATCTATGCCATCAGAATGAAGAAGAAGACACACAGTATCAACAACAATGTCTCCCAAATGGTCCAGGACAACAGGAACAACCTGGGCCGGGTCATGGGGGCAGCAGCCTAAGAGGAGAAGCCCAGACCTCCCTCTCCCTGGCCACCTCCTCAGCTTGTCCAAGGCATTCTCAGGCCAGTCATGATATATCTCTCCAGCATGTCCTGGGTCTGCCCCAGGGCCTCATCCCAGTGGGACATGCCCAGAACACCTCAACTGTTTCCATCTTTGAAAAGCAGAGATGAGATTCTGAGACCACTCAGAGAAGTGGTGGCTTCCACCAACCCAAATTTCCACATGGCAAAGAAACCTCAATACACACAATGCACATTATGGAACTGAGGACACTTTATCTATTTTTTATTTTATTTTTCTTTACATTTAAATTTATGTTTATTTTGTGTTTAATTAATTGCCTATTTTATTCAGTCTTTTTATTTTGTAATTTCTTTTAAATTTATTGTTATCATTACTTTTATCCTAAGATAAAGCGATTGTACTAGTATAATGACAATCAACAAATGATCATTCATTCAAATTTACTGTCCACCTTTGCGTAGTCAATTATTGTAAATTTAGGGAAATTGGAAGAAATAAATACTAAAACAATATAATAATACCCTAAGCCCAAAGATCAAACAACCCACTTTGAGCAAGGACAGGCATCTGTTGCAATTGGTTAGTGGTGAGGGGAGGAAGACAGGACAAGACAGACTCAGACTGCACATCCTCCTCACGGTCACTTGGGAGGGCCTGCTGAGGGACAGCTAACCAGTGCTAAGCTACTTTGGCCAACACTGACCACCAAGATCTAGTTAGTTTTATGGATTATTTTCAACAGTGTGGAGCCAGGACTCCAGTTTACAGAGCTTGGTTTTCAAAGCAATGAACAAGCTACAATTATTACAAGTACCATTAGCTCTAACATAGGGCAAAAAAAAAAACCCTAAACAGACGACACCTGAGTAAATCATTTAACATACCCATACACTGCATATAAAAAGCAGAGGCAGACACATCATCCACTGGTTTGTAAAGTCCTGTTATGGAGCCTTGAGTTTCACCACAGCCTTGTTGGCGTGGATCTGACTGAGAAACCAGGGGGCAATGCAAATCATAAGTTAATGTCTTCCTTCAATCAAAATGCAGTCCCTACATTTAGCTCGTAGCTCGTGCGGTAGAGCAGGTCATCTACTAATCGGAAGGTTGGTGGTTCGATTCCTGGCTTCCCCCTAATCTGCATGCCAAAAATCCTTGGGCAAGATACTAACCCCATGTTGCTCTCCGATACATCCATTGGAGTGTGAATGTGTATGTTAGATAGGCACTAACACCTTAGAAAAAGTGCTTGTGTGATTGGGTGAATGAATTAGTTGTATAAAGCTCTTTGAGTGCTCAGATAGAGTAGAGGAGTGCTACATAAGAACCAGTCCATTTACCATTCCCTAAAGTGTACCTTGCTTCACTATTCTCTTGACTCTAAGCAAGTGATTCCTGCCCTCCAGGAAAACAATCATGAGCAATGATACTAACAATGTCTGTAAGGCATACACCATTAACAATGACATTTAAGGCACTGTTTAAAAAGTACATGCTTGCATTAACAACAGCCAATGTGTTATTGTACCTTGGCCCAGTTCAGTTCCTCTAAACAGGCCAAACCTTTTCCAATAAGCCAGTCACTGATTTCAGCAGCGGTAATATGGTAATATGAGCATATTTTATGCCACTGTTTATAGACCCAGATCAACGCCAGTAAATTTTGCATCAACATAACTACATATTAATGCTTGACATGTTTGCTGCTTGTGTGGCTGAATAAATTCTGCATCACAGCTTCAGTGTGAACTCTGTCTCCTTGTGTCTCATTTTGGCAGTCTGGCTTAGCTTGTTGGTCATCCGCAGGTGAGCAGGATTCTACAATAAAGGTCAAAGGTTCCAGTACGTTTCATACTTGAAGTAAGATAAATTCATTGGAAATAAAATGAGCCACTGTGCACATTAGCTCAAAGATTAAAACGTATGTTAGTCCATGTGGTAACCTTTTTGGGTAGGTTCAGAAGCAGTTTAAAACACACAGATCTCACCCAGCAAACCTCAGCTGTGTTTAGAAGTCATCAAGGACAGCCTGCCAATTGGCCAACAGCCCAGATTCCTGTCAAGCACTTTGCATGAATGTGTACACGAGTGCCTGGACTTCACTGTCTGCAACATACGCAACTTGCTAAAACACGCAGACACAGCAGAAAACAGGGCTTCATGTTTGTGTGCTGCACAATGAACAGACAGCTTAACCAAAGTTACACTTTAATTATTCATATTAGAAAGATGTCTGTTCAGAGGCATTGGACACAAGGTAACAAAGAGATCCTCCACTTAGTTGAGAGAAACCATCAGCTGTGCTGAGATCAGTGTAGCCACAAGATATTTTTTTCACATATCTGTATTTGCTACATCTTGCATGACTTTGTTGTGTGTGTGTTTTTTTTAATTTGGGGGGGACCAATTACACAGTAAGAGATTTGTAGGATTTGAGTTTCTTTATTTGCTTCTCATATTTAGGAGTATTTTGTGTTATTAGATTGATGCACATTTCTTTGTACTTTGTTTTTACCTGTGTTCTCTTAAACTGTGCTGAGCTGCCACACACTAAAACTGCAGCGCCAGAATCGTAATGTTGCACTTATACCTGTTTGTGCGTTTGAAAATGGTCTTAAAACAAACCCGTTTTCTTTTAAAGCAGTCCTGCCAGGCTAACTAACATGTGACTAAAGTTGGAATTATCTTCAGTACTTTCAATATAGTATACTGTTTTAGTCAGCCAGACACTGAAAAAGGCAACATTTCAAGTCAAATAACAAAGTAAGATTCATCTTTCATGGCAACACAATCAGGTCCTTTTAAAAATGTAAAGCCTATCTGTATGTCTGTCTCTTGGCACATGCCCTGCGTTGTCTCTGCCTGTGTTTCTTCATCCAGTTCAAACCAGTTTCTGTTTATCAGCCGGACAGAAGCCGCCTGTATAGCGGAAGCCAAAACACTATTCATGTGACCTCTCATCATTGTGTACTGGGTGGGTGGGGTTGTTTCGTGTGTGTGTGTGTGTGTGTGTGTGTGTGTGTGTGTGTGTGTGTGTGTGTGTGTGTGTGTGTGTGTGTGTGTGTGTGTGTGTGTTGTTATGTGAAAGTCTTGTGTAGTTAGATTCAAGGTAAAACTGAGTGAACAGAGGTGCAGCCCTCATACACAGTTTGTTTTTCACAGTAGATGAGGAAGAACAGCCTGTTCTAAGCATGCAGGAGCTCAAGACTGAAGACTCCTTCCCAAAAGGTGGTTGGCAAATCTTTAATTCTAAGTCAGAACTAGTTGGATCAGAATGAAGTTGAATTGTCGTAAAATATTATTATCCAAGGTGTGCTCTGCTTGTCTCCCAGTCACAGCTTGGATAGGTTCCAATCACCCTGTGACCTTGAGCTAGAAATTAGATATATGAGTGATATTTTATCAGAATTAAAGTTGGTAGTGACCGAAAGAACGAGATCGCGGATACAAGCGGCAGAAATGAGCTTCCTCCGAAGGGTGGCTGGCCTCTCCCTTAGAGATAGGGTGAGAAGTTCGGCCATCCGGGAGGGGCTCAGAGTAGAGCAGCTGCTGCTCCACATCGAAAGGAGCCAGCTGTGGTGGTTCGGGCATCTGACAAGGATGCCCCCTGGGCGCCTCCTGGGTGAGGTGTTCCAGGCATGTCCCACCGGGAGGAGGCCCCGGGGCAGACCCAGGACACGCTGGAGAGATTATATCTTTCGGCTGGCCTGGGAACGCCTTGGTATTCCCCCGGATGGCTGGGGAGAGGGAGGTCTGGGCCTCTTTGCTTAGGCTGCTGCCCCCGCGACCCAGCCCCGGACAAAGCGGATGAAGATGGATGGATGGATGGATAAAGTTCTTGTTGTGCAATAAACCTTCTCTGTCACTGATGTAGGTGTTTCAGTGGCTGCATGGCTCTGTTCTAAGACCTTCCTGTGCTTTGAATCACAGATGTGGAAGGTGTTGGATGGGAGTGTTGCAACTCAAAAAAGTAATATATTCCACATTACTTGTGACTTTCCTTAAAATAAGTCAGCAATTACATAATTGCTTTTTGCACTACTCATTACATACACATATAGATTAAAACGCATTGTTACATAAATACCAGTGAATAATATTAACTATACACTGACACACAAATCCCTATCTTAATGAGGACACAAACATATGAGAACAAAACAAACAACAAAAAGCAAAAACGAAAACCTTAAACCAGTCCAAAGTGACTTTAAAGACTCTACAACAGTGGTTCTTAACCTTGTTGGAGGTACTGAACCCCACCAGTTTCATATGCGCATTTACTGAAGCCCTCTTTACTGAAAAATAAAATATGATTTTTTTCAAATTCAAGACATAGATATGTTTTTTACTGATGCACAAAATGAGCCGTGCATGTCACGGCGGAGGCTCTGCCGAACCCCTGAGACCGACTCACCAAACCCCTAGGGTTCGATCGAACCCAGGTTGAGAACCACTGCTCTACAAGAATAGGTGTTAGTAGTTTCAACGAAGCTGTGTCTGTCCTGGACAGAGCTTGCATTACAGCATCACACTCTTGTCTTTTGTGCAATAAAAATCAAGGTAATATCCTTAGCTACACTCCTCAAAAGCTGTAGACCCACTGTTTCTCCTCCCTGTGCAGGAACTGAAATCAGCTCATTGTACAGGGTGGGCCATTTATATGGATACACCGTAATAAAATGGGAATGGTTGGTGATATTAAAGTCCTATTTGTGGCACATTAGTATATGTGAGGGGGCAAACTCCTCAAGATGGGTGGTGACCATGGTGGCCATTTAGAAGTCGGCCATCTTGGATACAACTTTTGTTTTTTCAATAGGAAGAGGGCCATGTGACACATCAAACTTATTGGTAACGTCACAAGAAAAACAATGGTGTGCTTGGTTTCAACATAACATAACACACACACCTTTCTCTAGTATTTAACATTATAACAAGCTACACTGGATTAGATTAAAAGGCTGAAGGCTGAAGAATTGTAAAATACTATTACTCCTACAGTTAAATATCTACTATGTTCCCCCAAATTACTTCTTTTTAGCTGTTGCTGACTGCAGCTACAAGATGGCAGTACTGTCTTTACAGCACATGGATGCAAACAGGCAAGATGCTTTATGAGCGTGCTCTCTGAGATCAAAGGAGATCGCTTTACTTCGGTATGTTTTGTAATTCACACCTATTTTTAGATTTGACATATGTCCTGCATTACACTCAACACTGGTAACAGGTCGGCCAGACACAGCTGATCAGGCCCTTTGATTGTACTACATTGTTAGCATGCTTTTAAATGCTATCAAGTTGTCTTTCTTAGCATTGGTTTCTTATCTGTCGCCAAAGTCAAGTGGGCATTCTAAGAAGTGCAGCTCTGACCTTAAAAATTGACTGAGTTCATCATTTGAAATCCTGCTCTGCATGTTTTCAGCAGCTGACAGACAATCTTATCACTGCAGGCTGTGATGCAGCAGCAAAAGTCATCAAAAGAATGTCAGCCAAAGGCTATGAGGTGTTTCTGTGGGGATTCCATGAGTTATTTCACACAGAATAAATGAGTGTTTACCCTCTACACACAAACACTCTATTTTTTCATGTAAGTAAGAGTGTACAACCAGCGTAAGACCAGTTTTTCAATTCAATTCAATTTAGTAACACAGCGCCAAATCACAACAACAGTCGCCTCAAGGCGCTTTATATTGTAAGGTTGACCCTACAATAATACATACAAGACTGTTTCTGAGAGAATGGAACAGAAAAGCATTCTCCAACATTTCTATTTACATCTTTTTCCCTGCGAAGCTATGCCACAGCTCGAGTGAAAACAGCATTAAGCAAAAGCTTGACTCTGTTTTTCCCTCCTTGCTGTTTGCCAGTGTGCAGTGGGGAACTAGGTCAGCAGCTCATGTGAGCTCTGTCCTACATCTGCTTTGCTACATCTCCAGCAGGCTGCTTGCTGGAGAGGAATCTTCAGCTGCAGTAACAAATCACAGGGTGTAACAAAGATTTTTACACAGTGGTGCTACCTCCCTTTTTTGTTTTTTGTTTCTATTAATGTGACACATTTTTGCATTTTACACCATTACTCAGTGATGAAGGCCTCTTCTCCTTAGCAGTGTTCTTTTAAACTCCTGAAATATATAAATAAGATAGCAGTAAGTATTTGTACTACCACTTGATAAAGAAGTCAAATCAACACAAGTTGGAGAGCTTTACCTCCAATGGAAGAGCCACACGCCACATTATTTTTCTTTAATAAAAGTTCTGAAACCAAGTCGTGACATGTACCTTTAAGCAGGTTACGTCTCCAAACAAAAGCAGGCTGAGATCAGGCAGAATTATCAAATTGCTGCACTTTGACTTGAGCATCTAGAACCAGAACGGTAAGTTACATGTGTCGAGAAAAGATAAGAAAACTTATTATTTACAATTAAACCAGAATTTAGGCATTATTGGTTGTCTACATGTCTGAATTTAAATAATAATTTTTTGTTATATTATTCTTATTTTTATTGTTTGAACTTCTTAAATGGTGAGCAGACATGCCTCCTCGTACATAACGCTAAAATTTAGGAAATGTTTTGTACTGTACTGCTTTTTGATTAATGTTTTAAATTCCTGGAGAATTCCCTGCCCGTGATGCTAAGCTTGATTTTTGCAGTTTGTAATCACTGACCCACTGCAGTAGTTTCCTGGGTGTTATTGCAACATATAAGAATGATAACAAATACTCAGATCCACCGTCTTATGTTATAAAATAAATCTTTTATTTTATCAAAAGTTGATCATGACAACAATATAATGCGCAAATGGAATAGACAGCAACAGAGTATATGAAAAACTAGTGCAAAAGAAAAATCACAAATACAAAAATATATTGCACTTGGTAATCTGAAATTTTACGTGGAAGAAGTCATGTTTGGACAACATTCTCAATTTGATATATGCAACTGTAAACATTTACCTTTTATGCTTTGCCTTTTTCTTTTTTCTTTTTTTTGCAAGCACAAAGCTTCTGGATAAATCTACAGCAAGAGAAGCTCTAGTTTAGAGCTGAAACCAGCAGGCGACTTGCGGTATTTTATCTTAGTTAGTTGCAGTTGTGCTTTTTCTGTGGACCCAGTTGGGGTTTACACCTGGTCTCTAAACTTTCTTTCCCTCACTCACACACACACACACACACACACACACACACACACACACACACACACACACACACACACACACACACTACGTGAGCTCTAAACGCTCGAGGTGGTCGTTGATGTGACACATTTCTGCATCAGTGATGCCATCTGTCTTTTTTTTTTTTTTTTTTTTTGAATCTCAATGAATTTTCATCTTTGTTCAGGGGGGACAGTGGGGACAGTGGCAGCTTCAGGCCACAGTCACAAGTTCAGCCATCTGAACTACTGCAGATAGCTCTTATCCTGTCACTAATGTGCCCATTTAGAGTGAAATATTCTATGTATACATATACATATATATATACTGTAGCGTATAGGCCTGCGGCAATCTGCAGTATAGAAAACCACTGATAGTAAAACAGTAATAACGGCATGTGCAAAATTCACTGTGAGGCAGGAGGAGGCTTCTTCTGACCACTTGGAGTAGTCTTTGTTCTCTGCCTTGTCAGAGTCATAAAGTGGTGTTAAAAAACTGTCTTTTTTTGCCATGTCTTGAGCACACGATATGGCGGATCCAGCACGGCATGAAATCCCTGGTCCATCACTTCAATGGTCACCAAATACTCTCTCAGCTGATTTTCCCCGGGTCAGGCAGAGTCCAGCCTTATTTACGGTGATATATAATCTGGTGAGAAGCTGGCTGTGTGGGCCAGGTGGCTGAGAGCAGCTCTGTCTTTTTGTGCACAGGCTTCAGCGATCCCGGACTCTCCTCAGCGGGAGGGACAGGTGTCAGGTCTCCTGACCTCCACAGTCCCTTGCACCTCCAAGGGGTCAGGATAAGGATCGACCTAGAGGGAAGGGGTGGAAGGGGAAAACACAGCTTTATGACTACAGGATCCTCGTGAAGTGATAACTATAACACTGAAAAAAGGTGAAGTTTGTTTTTGTGAGGCAAATGTATTTTTGTGTGTCATTAGCCTTTATTAGTTGCGTCTACATCTTGTACCCATACAGGTGCTGCTTCCTAATTCTGTTTGTCAGTGATTTCACTTTGTTTTGGATAGGTCTGAAAATCATAAAAGTGGTTCAAATTCTATTTGTGATTTGGGCTCACTGAATGACATGTTATTTTAGATGTTTTTGTGTCTTGTCTGGATATTTTTTGTACAAAGACTGGACTTCATTCTAGGTCTGTTTATGTTGTTTGGGCACTTTTCCTGTGAGGCGACGATGTGTGTGTGTGTGTGTGTGTGTGTGTGTGTGTGTGTGTGTGTGTGTGTGTGTGTGTGTGTGTGTGTGTGTGTGTGTGTGTGTGATAAAAGTACCTCCGAATACAGTGGCGGAGGCAGATATCTGAACTCTGTGATGTATGTTAGCAGAGATCCGCGGTCCTCACCCTCCGCGTCAGACCTATCACATCCCTGCAGATAATCCTGCCTGTGAGACTCTGATATGGCCAGCTCACTGTAGCTTGGTGGAGCTGCAATAAACAAACAGGCGTAAGTTGACATTCTGTACCCTGTGCACATAAACATGCATGCAAGCATCTGCATTTACAGTACATACCCTCAGGTCTCTCTGGCAGGCCCAGCCAGCTCAAAGTGCTGCAGTTGCTGCTGATGCTGGAGGTGCGGGTGGTGCAAGCATGAAGAGGTATGGTTCCTATCACCAACGGCAATGAGAGTGACAAATTCAAACCACCTGGAATGTCCACGTACACCTGCAAGCAGGAAGCAAACATGCAAAGGAGACAAGTGAATGAATGTTTTAGTGTTTTAAAAGCAGGTTTATGATGAGTTTATTATTGTTTAAGGCTATCTGTACATCACAAGGAAGTAATATGTCTTTTGTTTTTGTACCAGCTTATTAGCCAAATAGTGCTAGGGTATTATAAAAAGGTTAGTCAGTTAATCAGATAATCAGTTCATATAATCAGTTAATCAGATGTCAGTAGCAAATAATTGTTTTTCTTTTGTTTTCTTTTATTTTTCGAAGGCATTTTTCATTGGATTTAAAATAGTCCAACGTATTTATCAAGTTGACTTTGAATGCAGTTTTATCAGACAAATGTAACCTTGCAAATATCCTGTATTCTGAATCCTTTGTTTTATGCTCCTGTCAGTGTCCCTGAATAAAATCAGCAAAGGGAAGCTTGGCATCATATTTCATTTAACATATGAAAAAACATGTGAACTCACCACAAGGGCGTATTCTACTTTGATGATGGGACAGTCCAGGATGGAGGGGGACACAGGAGGGATTTTGAGCAGTTTTCCCTCCCAGCTCTGGCTCTTCCCTTGTGGCAGAGGATCTCCTCGCACATTGGACACCAGCTGCTGGATCTCCTTCCCCTTCCCCTTAGCGAAGAAGGTCTGAGTCTGGTAAAGCGCGGCCTTAGGGACCACAACGCGTGATGAACAGTTCTCCACCTCAGCAAAAATTTGGATTGACTCACCTTGGAAAGAGGGGAGAAGAAATCAGTCTGTCAGACTGAGAGAGAAGCAAGATAAGTGAATTCCCAAAAATAGAAGAGAACACCTGGGGGAAGTTGTAGGAGGTGTGGCTTACCTGGTGTGTAGCCCTTTCGCTCTATTTTGGCACTGAGGGAGATGGGGCCTGAAGCACAGAACCAGCAGCACAGCGTTTTCTCCTTTGTACCAGCCTGAGGGGCCTGTTAACACATATGATCTCTTTAAACTGCTGGCAAAAGATTTTAAAGAAAGAGCATTCAACTCAGAACCTGGACCCTTTAAAGGAGCAGTTTGACATTTTTAAAACCACTGTTTTCAGCATGAGAACAATGCAGCAATGGAAGAAGAACTAAGAGTAACACCACAATAAAAGCTGTCTATCTTTTTATTTGTGTGGATAAATAACATGTTACTTGTAGATGTGTTAGCAATGTTTCCAGTCTTAGTGCTAAGCTAAGCTACACAGCTGCAGTGCACTGGGAGTCATACGGATCTTTCCTCGTAAAGTGAACAGGCTTACCAGCAGCAGGGGAGTGTTGATGTCGATGTGTTCAAACACAATGAACTCCTTCTTCACTTTGACGGGGAGCAGCCATGGACGGTGCAGTTCAGCTTTCACCCAGTACCTCACACTGCCATGCTTCCCTTCAAAGGAAGTCGCCAGAGCCCTGAGAAAGAAAAAGAAAAGACGGGAAGGGAGGACGATTAAAAAGTGTGGGTGGTCTGTGGTTATGCTCTGTGTGCAAGTTCAACATCCTTTCCTTCAGAACAAGAACCAGTACAACAAGTCCTGGTACTCAGAAAAAAAATAACTGAAGGTCAGCGTCTCTTACTGCTGTCCCTCATTTTTAAATATACTATCAAAACCTAGGGGTCAAATACCTCCAAAGGTTCACAAGGTAAAACTCAGGGTCCTGGTATACAAATCTGTCTCTAATCTTTGTTTAATCTTCAAAAAAAAAAAAAAATTTAGGTAACTGTACCTGTCTGGGCCTTCAAACAGTTATATAAACAAAACCATGTGACAAATACAGACGGCAACAGTTACTTTAGTAAAATTTGCTTATAGACATCTGAAACATGAAGCCTCAGCTACAGTTACACAGTTCACGGAGCAGGTTCATAGTCGTAAGCGAAATCTTTCTTTACAAGGTAAACAGTAACCGCATTATTGTGCCTCTATACTGATACTATTTATTTATCCATACCCGCTCCACCCCCTTATTTTCCTAATTTTGTATTTCATCAGATACATTTGTCTGATTACAAATGTTTTGTTATCCAAGTTTCAGATTTTTTACATCATCAACAAGATTGATGTATCTCTCAATTACTTTGGTTATGTGAATATTAGAAGGTAGTATCTGTGGAAGATATGTTTTTAATGAGACAACATCAAGAGTGGAGACGGCAGTTAGGTTAGTGTAGATCGTACCGAATTAAGACTGATTAGTTTTATGTATATTTTGTATATTTTTGTATTACAACAAGAACATATTAGCTTAAAAATGTTAATTATACATAATCTGGTCCACGATGTGGAAGCACTCATTTGCAAAAATGTCCAGTGAAGAAACTAAATGTCAATTTTGGAAAATGTGGGAATAAAATAGAAAACAGCTTCTCACAAACACATTTTTCTCTGTGCTGCGTTACATTTAAGTTCCAGCAGAAAATATATAAAAAAAAACAAAACAGGAAGTAGAGAGCATTCAGTTTTCTTTATTAATGTATGCATTTATTTCTTCACAGTCATGTCAGCAACCATGTCATGAACATGTTTTCACATCACATTTCTTCTTGTTGATCTTTGAGAATTTTTTTTAATCCTTTTGTTAAATTCTGATTATAAAAACAATTTGGTGAGTTTTCAATACAGTTTTAATGCAAATTATGTAATTAAATTACCTAAAATCAGGTGATTAGACTTTTAAATAAAACTGTGTGGAATAACTAGTTCACTGACATGAGGCAACAACAAAAGATTGTTTTATTGTAACAGGACAATAGTTCTAAATCTTAGGTTTAATCTTCAAATGTTTCTTCTCAAGACTGTAAAATTGTAAAACCTCAGCTCTGATGAAAATAAAGAGAAATGCAGTGAAGGGAAGAATTAATGATGAAATTCTCATGTACGTGTAGGTGTACGTGTACTCACATCTGAGGCAGGTTGAAGCTGAAAGCAAACTCATGTAAGCCTGGGTGCAGGACAGTCACGCCCTCCTCTGGACAGTCCTCATCTGAAAGACAGAGAACACTGAGACTGAGTACACCTGCACACTGCACCTAGCCTCCTACATTTTGGTACAAGCTATGGATGCACAATGTCAGGTAGCCTTATTACACAATGAACTCCAATTCACCTCAGAGGGATTATTAAACACACACACACACACACACACACACACACACACACACACACACACACACACACACACACACACACAAAGAAAGGCATTTGATCACGAGGACAAAAAGGTTTGGAGATAAAAAAAAAAATGGCACAATTGGAGATGGAAAAATGGCAATACATTTTTTTTTTAAAGCAAAACTGCAGATTCTCCATTTGTAGCTTCCAGATATGCTGCTCTTTGTCATATTAAACTTTGCTATCAGCAGTTTTCAGCCTCTGAAACAAACAAGCCCTGCTTTACCTGTGCCTGTAGGGTATTTACAATATAAAGCACCATGAGCCAACCGTACTTCTAGATAAATAAAATTGGATTGGTCTTTTATACTTAATATATTTGCTTTGTTGGTCAATCACAACAAGAATTAAAGATGCCACCCTGGCGACCTTCTGAATTTTATGAGGTTATGCCCTAAAAAATGGGTTGTTGGCTATATCTTACACTTTTTGGGAAGCACTCACATCCAGTCTTCTCTCTACTGTCACAAAATTCATTTGAGAAACTCTAGTAACAGTTGTTTTGCCTGAATGCGAAAAAGCAGCTTGTTTGCGGTGTCAGAGGGCTGCCAAAGCAACACACCCTGTGGGAGAAGCAGCACTTCCTCATTTCATCTCTTATTGTTTGTGTGTGATATTGCGTCTAAATGCTCCTGCTGAACTTCAGCTTCTTTCCACCTCAGTTCTGCTTCGTCCTCAGTCTCTGCTGTTTATGTATGTCTGTGTTTGCTATGAGAACTGTCATCAACGGCCAGTGTGTGTGTGTATGTCAGTGCGCGTATAAGCGTGCGCCCTGTCAAGTCACCGGCAACACGGAGCAAGCAGGAGTAGACCGGTATGAACCAGACTGAGCAGCTTCCTTCAGCTGGAAACTCCAACGCAGGCATTACAACTCGTCCTCCCATTGGTGGACAACGTGACATGAATTTGCAAGTCTCGCTCTGATTGGTTCAGCCCCGGCAAGCCCCTGCCCACAATTAGCCCAGCCATGTGGTGTGTGGCATGAAAGAGGAGAAGGTGGGGGAGGTAGAGAGGAAGGGTGTTATAGACACAGTGACAGCAAACTCCAGGTAACCTGCCGCTCTCACGCAAACTCTGAAACCACTGAACGGATGAAGGAAAAACGTCCTCTTCTACAGTCATGCCCTGTTATCAGAAGACACCCAGCTAGTTTCATCTTTCTTTTCTTACAGGCACTTCTGTGCTTAGAGAAAAGAGATATGACCCACGTAGAAGCAGAGTGAGTGAGAGTTTAGTGTTGAGGTTTTTGAAAGGGTCCAAACATGACCTTCAAGTTAATTTTACCAGCTGAGCTGAAATAATACTTAAAGTACTTTTAGCAAGCAAAAATGATGATATGTCTCCAAAGTCACCTTTTAAATGCGAGTGGTTACATCATTAGACGCTGGATATGTTCTGGTTTGGTTGATGTAAACTGTAACAGTCATTATTCAACTGAGCAAAGGATGACAATGATGAATTTTTTAACAGGAGATATGTGGAATATTCTGCCCTTCCATCATCTGCCCAAAAGAATTTTTATTTTAATGAATGAAATGACAAATAAGCCACTTAAATTGAGTTTTCTATCTACTGATTAAAAAATTGCATTTGTTCAAAAATACTGACAGACCTTTAAAAACATACAACGACTATTAATGGTAAGTCAATCAGTTAAACTTAAAAAATTGCAAATTTCTGATACTTCAAGGCTCGGACTTTTGAAAATGTGTTACTTTTTGTGTTGTCACATTATTGTACTGTGATTTGGTCAAAGTGAGATCTGCAAGGAACTCCAGGATGTTGTAAAGATGTCTTCAACTTACAACAAAGAGCCAAGCTGCATCTCCTGGAAGCTCATGAGATTTTTTGGAAGTCTTCAGAGACAGCCACCAGGTGGATGCAGCACTTTGTTTAAGTCTAAATACTCTGCAAGACCTGTGAAATTGTGTCTTTTCTTATTGACCTTTCCACCATCCATCGTTGAGTAAACAAAGAGCAAAAGCTGTGCCTCTAGACTGCTGGGAAAAGAAGCTCTGTCCACAGACCAGACTCCTGCAGGCTGCATCGTTTCAGTTTTGAGATTATTCATCTTCCCAACCTCTAATAATTCAAAAAAACCTGCTGAACAGACAGTTCACGTGTGACCTAAATCCTTGATGTGACATGTTTTACTCTTACCCAAATCATCTGGTCCTCCAACACAGGTATACAAGTGTTAGGAGCAGCAGCTGATTTTACAACACGCGCTGAGCGTCAGCCTGGTCCTCCCCCCTCCCTCTCTCGCTGGCAGTTTCTGAACAGGTTTGAACCGCTTCTAACAAAGGGAGTTGCCTGTGCTAGCCTAGTTGAAGATGTCATCAGTAAAAAGGTCCTTGTGCCATTAGTTCAACCAAAATGTTGCTCTAAAATACGAAGCGCCATGTTTTCGATTTTGCTCTTTTTCATCAAGTGTTTCACTGGAAGATTTCAACTTTTTCCCTCCTCCCTGTGATGTCAACATCCAGACAGTCCGCATGTAAAAGCAGACTCCCTCATCCCTTCGCGTATCAAACGTTTGCTTTAATAATTGGTTTTAAGTGAGGATGGATCGCGCCTACAGCTGCTGCATCAGTACCACTGCGCGGAGGGTCCCGGTGTTCTGTGGCTCTGGCACACGATTACGCACTCCGCGGTAAGAAAGTTTGGGGACGAGCTTCTGTCAAAAGTTTGCAGTGATCAGTTGCGCCGCACCACTTCACACAGATCACGAAACAGCAGAAGAAAAAGGAGCAACTCCTTACCTCTCTCCTCTCCTATCAAGGTGTCGTAATGATGCAGGTATTCCACCTCCTCTGTGTAGTTCTGAGTATAAGCCGTGTTTGCTCCGGCGTTTCTCGACTCTGTCCACCGGACCTTGGCGACTCCTCTCGCGGTTATGTCCAAGCTCTTGACCCGCACATCCCCAGTGACCTCCACAACAACCCTCCCCGACACCAGGTCTCCTCCGGAGAACACCGGCAGGTTGTTCTCATTCAGACTGTCAAAGTAGATCGCCAAGGCCCTCACTTTGCCCAGTACCATGATGACAACGAATGGACAAGTAAACAGGATGAGGAAAAGTGTCTATGGAGAACAAGTTGTGAGTAGAGCCGTGTGGCACAAATGCATGCGCCTCGCTCCGGGTGCCCAGCGCAGAGCCGGGTCTGCGGCTGTCAGTGATGGCTCATCTGGTAGCTGATGGTCCGCAGGAGATCTGCGCCCTCCTCCTCCGAGTGCGCCTGTGCTTCTCTACCGATCTTTGCTGGCGTCTGCTTCCAGCGCTGCGCTCTTAAAGCTTAAAGCTGGCCAGTTCGTGCGCATGTGCGCACGAACTGGCCAGCCTGCTTACACAGAAAGGAGCACGGCTCAGCCTCCGCCGCTGACATAATACGACTTACAGACAAGACGTTTGCCAACTTGTCCCCACAGGGTTTGTCACAAAATGAGAGTTTTTAAAAAATAATCTTGGAACGATAAGACGGTTTGTGGAAACACACAGGCACAGTGTGCAATAAAGAATTGAATAAACTGTTTTAATGCTCCCAGTTCCTTATTAATGTGACGTATTGTTACTTAGACGATTAAGTGACTGCTGCAACAGGCATAGGCCATATTTACTGAGGTATCAAATGGCGATTTAAAAGCTATAGTTTTACTTTATCTAAAAAAATACCTAAAAAAAGTGTTAAAAACTGTAAAATATTTAAGTTAGCTTTTTCTGTTTATAAGGTGGAGTTTGTGTTTAAATGCAATATCAATGGAAGAGTATCCAGAGGGGATTGTGCAATACCTTTTAGACAAACGACATTCAGTAAACAGGTGTTATCAGTGAAAGGTAGTGAGATTTGGAACAATATTTGAGCTGTAATAAGAGAATGTGCTGCCTTCAACACATTTAAAACTAATCTCAAACGATGGCTAAAGAGGAATCAGATTCATGATCACTAGCTTGATATTAATATGTGTTATCTTTAATGTTGTATGTTTTTATTTATTTGTTGTTTTCTGTTTCATTGTATTATAACATTCTTTGTTGTAATTTTATGTATTTGTTGTCTGGATTAGATTGTTGTACATTGCCTGATGGCGTGCTAAATTCCTTATTTATTGTGTTTGTCTGACCTGCCAGGGACTGCAGATGCAAAGTAGACTTTTAGCTAATTCTAGAATATTTACATTTATCCACTGTCCCTTTTAAATAAATAAACTATTGTCCTGTTGATGACCCAGTTTTATCCAGGCTTTAGCTGTCAAACAGATGGCCTCACATTTGACTCTAGAACACTTTTGTATGCAGAGGAGTTTATGCTCCACTCAGTGACTGCAAGGTGCCCAAATCATCATCCCTTCACCAGCAAGCTGACAGTTGGTCTGAGGTGTTTGTGCTTTTTGGTTTTCTCCAAAGGTGCTGCTGTGCACTCTCGACAAACATCTCCACTTTGGTCTCGTTATTCCAGAAATCTTGTGGTTTGTTCAGATGTATCTAGGGATGGGAATCAAGAACCGGTGCTTGTAGAGAGCCAGTTCCCAGTAGTTCTATTCGTTGGAAGTGTTAGCCTGCCTGCCTATCTATCCTGCTTATTGATTCCACTTGCACATGCACTACAATCAGCTGAATTAAGTGTGCAAAGTCACAGCAACAGTTGCTTTTTCACAACAACAGGTCATTTTACAGAGAAACCAGAAAGTAATGTAACAAGAATTAATGAATTACTTTCTCCTGGGAGTACTTAAGTAACATAATCCATTACTTTTAAGAAAGTAAGTAGTAGAACACTTTCTTGTTAAGCGAGACCTGCCCTCCGCTGGGAGATTGCACAATGATAAATTTACAAAAGAAAGAGCAGCTCATGAATTAACAGGCTTATGTCTTCTTCTTTTACTCTAATTGACGGGGAATGACAGATTCCCAGGAGAGTGTTATAAGTAGTGAGGGAAGAATTGGTACCATTATTGCAAAAGATTTTTAATTATACTTCAAAACAAAGAGTCCATACCCCCAGAGTGAGGCAGTCATTTTGGTTATTCCCAAGAGCTGGTCTAAACAGAGTCTGTGTGTGAGTACCCTGAGTGATGGGAGTTATTCAGACCATGGCCCAGATTTGTAGGCAGGGTTTGGGTGTGGGGTGCTAATGTTTGTTAACTGTCCAAGTGGCCCAGGAGAAGAAGCTGTTTGTGAGGCTATAGTTGTGTAGTCATTGAGGCTGTCTATTCTAGTCTTTTTGTTGTTGGGAGTGATGCTGGAGGCCTTCAGACAGGTGGGAATGGTGGCGTGAGTCAGGGAGAGGTTGAACAACCTGGTGAGGATCCCTGCCAGTTGGTCCCACAGACCAAAGTCTGTGGGACCAACTGGCAGGGATCCTATAGCATACCAATGTGTGCCGCATATTGACCAGTCAGTGTAACGAGCCAGGATTTAAAAAAATATACACAAATATACCATTCTAACAAAAAGATTGGAGGAAGTGATGCCCTTTTTAATTGATGAGGATCAATCCGCATTTAGAGCTCAATGTTATTACAATAAGGGAAACGGAGTATAACATTTTTCTTCAGGCAGACAATACCATGATCAGAATTCAGAACGAGGAGTTTCTAGATTAATTAACTTGTTGCAGATGCAGGGTATACTCTTAATATTAATGTTTAAACTTCCCCTAGTCTCTCAAGCTATGAAATACTAGGAGACCTTGGGAGCTACTTCTATATGTTATTTGGGTATAAGATTATGAATGTAGTAAATTTCTATTGAAAATTATGCACATATCAATAAAAAGAGAAACAAGGCTCTTGATAGATGGGCTCTCCTGCCATTAGAACTTGAGCAGAATAATGGTGGGAAAAACTAATATCTTGCCCAGACTGCTCTGTTTGTTCTAGTTTTGCTTATCCACATCCGTGATTACCAGTTTAGAGAATGAGACAAAGTGATAAATAGATTTATTTGGAAAGGTAAATTTCCTGGCGTGAATTATAAGCTCTCCAGTATGACACAATGAGGGAGGGATGGGCTTACCAAAGACTATTATTTATCAGCACACATAAAACTGTTATACTTTGATGGAGTCAGAAAACAGGAAACTCATAGAGCTGTCTTTATTAGGCAGGCCACTGCAGATGTTCACACAGTGGCCTTTCTAATAAAGACAGACTTTATATATTATCGATACTAAAATCATCTCAGACAGATGTGAAGTTCCTCATCAAGATTTCTTCTTATATCTCCAATTCAGACATTACTTTGAAAAGAGTATCAAAGGACTCATATGAAGTATATCAACTATTACATTATTACATAGATGGCTTCTTTCACTCCTCTTCGAGTGACCCACACCTGTTTTCACACCTTAACTCATGTGATTAATCAGAAGATCAATAGCGGGTCAAAGACATGAAAGGACGCTCCCAATCTGTCACGCTGGAAAGATTCATCACAGGGCCTTTCTTGCCATGTAAAAGTCTTCTAAATGCTTGACATGAAGATAAAACTAAGTCTGTCAATTCAAAAGCACAAGAAATAAAAGTTTTACTTCTTTCATAATGGTAAGATAAAACAAAACAAAACAAAAAAACATCCCATTCTCTGTTTGTTTTCTCTTCCTCCTCACCCCCAAACTGGTCACTTCTGGGATCTTCTGTTCATGAAAAGAGATTTCCTTCTCACCACGGTCTCCCTCTCTCTTCTCACCATCCTCATAGGGGATTGTTGGGGTTTCTGTCTAATCCAGTCTTGATCTCACAGTTCAAAGTGGCCTGACATTCAATATTTTGGTGCTATATAAAACTGAGCTCAAATAGATGGGCAGAGAGCAAAGAAAAGACATCAGTTAAAATCTGGCTTTGCACAGTTTTGCCTGTTTTGGTACTTCCTCATTCAGCATGTGTCTGTATGCTTTCTAAACTAGTTTGCATGGAAGCGATATTCACATAACTTTCTTGCATATTGGTATGGTGCAGGCTTCTGTTGAAACAGCTTAAATCCACTGTTTTTTCACATTTCACACCCTGAATTATAACAACAAGATTTTCTTAAAAACGTAAAACTGAAATATAATAATCTCTGACCTTCAGCTTTCTCAGAAGTGCAGTGCCACGGTTTTCTCCAGACATGGCACACAAAGTGAAGGCCAAATAATTAAATTCCTGGCCATTTTAAGTCTTTCAGCAGTTTTCAGTCATTTCAAGTCTCCTTTTTTCCTCCTTTTCAAACTTTAAACACAAGGCACACAACACCTTGCGAAGGCAATCATGCTCACATCCCATGTCTCAAATTTTGCACTAAAATCTCATCAGACAGGCTGTGAGAAGATTTGATCAGACTGACAAACTGAACTAAAAACATTTCCTGTATACATTGATTTTCTTTCAGGTGAAGTTGAGAGTATATAATGATGTTTCAGTTAGCTCCCACTTTATTCTAAAAATGTAGCTTTTGTTATGCTAGTGAATTTAAAATGTTAGCACATTTAGTTCAGTTTTAGTCAACTAGAAGTCAACTGATACTTCTTGTTAAATTGACCCCAAGGCATCTTCTACCATCCACCATGACTTAAGGGGTCCCCCTGCTGGTAGATAAATACAAAGCCGTTACTGGCAAAGGGAGTTAAAACTCAGAACCTTGTTGCTGGAGTATTGAGATGGTAGTGCTAACTGCCGCCATCCATTTATCAGTGAAAGTAAATTTTGAAAGTAATCTTTTAGTTGGATGTTTGAGTTACAATCCTACCCCAGTGTTTCTTTGTGCTACAGTGAACTACTTAATAAAAAGAAATCGCTGAATTAATTTCATAAGCAAAAATTTGCAATAAAAAGTCAGAAGACTACAGCTTAAAAACAAAAATTTTACATGCAACACAAATCTTTGAAATTCAAATCTTCTACTTTACTCTGAATTTAAAATTCACTTTTCTCATTAACACTTTTTTTCCCTTGTGCTAATTTACTTAAAGTTAAAAGAACTCAATGGATTTATTTAGTCTGTCAAACATTATCATCACTGACACACTGCAGGCAGTCACTGTTTCACAAGAAGTGAACAGGAAGGGTGTAAATCTGTCGGCTTCATGGTTTAGGCTGTTTTAATTTGACCAGAGAGAATCCAGCTCCCCCAGGCCTGTTCCCAGTAAGCCCTATTCATGAGTCCCTCTATGTAGACACTACTTACCACCTTTGGAAATATAATGAATCTTTCTAAGGGATCTGCTCAAGCTCACTTTGTAAACTGCATATCAGACACAGAAAGCCATGTGGGTCTGTGTAGAAATATATTTTGCCAGAGGAATGCTACACACTTGATACAGTCTGTCCTACTTTTGGCTTCATTCCAACCACAGTAATTACAGACAGTGCAACAGGAAACAGAGAGAGATAATGTGCAGCGCGACAGACGTAATGATCTGGTGGTAAGAGTAAACAGTATCAGGTCAGTGCAGTTTGCAGAGATAAACACATTCAGCACCTTGCATATAATTTCAGTCATGCAAAACACATACAACCAGCAGCTTACGCAGACATGCAGATCACATCATGAAAACACGAGTGATTAAAAAGAACAGATGACGAGTAAGTCGAGTAACACTAAGATGTGGTCCAAAAAGGCAAAAAACAAAAAGAAACAGAGAAAGCAAACTGGAAGAAGTGAGAAGCAGACAAAAAGAAAAAAACCCCACTGAGCTGAGATGTTAGTATTTCATCTTTAGAAAGAAATGTTTCCTGAAAAAGATAATATTTCCAAATAGGAGATTTTATTTACTGTAGGTGTATAAATGCATGCAGCTCTATCTTCAACATAGCATGGGACGCTGGCATCCCGTTTGAAATGGCACAAACATGTTGAGAGAAATCAAAAAGCTGGAGATGCAATGCTTACATGCAAACAGAAGCACATCTTCATTACATGCAGACTCTGGGACACACTATACATGTATACTCATGACAATCATTATTATTACCACAGTTACTTAGTTTGTGTGCAGAGTTCTTATGAGAAATGAGAGAGATTAAAAAACATGAACAGCTTCGTCTTGTCTTTTAAAAGATTTAGAAAATCAGTGTCCTTCCTCAGTAACAAAAAGAAAACACTTAACAGTTACAACTTCTCATAATAATTAAAATTTACAAGAAACATATAAACAAGATAGTTTACATTGTTTACAGCTAGCTCAGGTTTGTCCTCCGGCGTTTGCTGGGGCTCTGCCCGGGGTCAACTTTCAGCTCGTGATACTGCATCTGTCCATCAACACAAACAGATAATACTGTGACAACAGACAGACTCCAGCTCTGGTTCATACAGTATAGAATCTACCTAGAGCAGCACCAGTGACCTAATCTAACAACACAGGCCCAGCTTCACTTTCTTACAGAGAAAACACTGAGCTTTCTCTCTGGAAACAGCGTGAAGGGGAAATGCGCAGTCAGAGGTTGAGGGCAGCTGGGCAGGATCAGGAAATTCATTCTCTGAATGATTCCTAAGAGCTTAGATGGAGCACAAGAAAATCCAGGAAAGTCTCCTTCTGAAAAACCACCACATAAACCTGAAACCTGTATCTAACCACACCTGTACAAACGACCACAGAATATAAATTACTGATGTGCTTTTAATCAGGTTACATGTGTGTGTATGAGCAGGTCTCATGTTATCTGCTGCGTGATACCTGTAGGTGTTTATTAAAGCCACACACAACACTAATGCTCAGGCAGCTGTCGACAGCAAACAGGACTATGTGCTTCATCTATCATATAAATGTGACTTTAAAATGCTTTTCTATGACTTTAATGAAAATGCAAACACAGTAAATGACAGCTGTGTGATTCACTTAAATACTGTTCTTCCAATATGTTGAAAAGGAAACATTTCCAGTATTAACTGTGTCCATGCAGTACACTGACTGAGAACTCAGGGACTGAGGCGTGAATGCCTCGTGAATGACAGCCGCTGTAGCCTGAGGATTCGTTTTGTGAAACATCCTGTTCTGAAGTTCTCCTACATACGATGTACCTCTATTTACATGCTTTCTTCATGGATTACAAAATTACCCACCACTTGAACATCAGAGGGGACTCTGGAAAGGAAGTCAAGAAGCTCGTTGTTGTCGATCATGTATGGATCACGAAGTTTCTTGGTGAACTTATTCACACCTGCAGAAAAAACAACTGTTTGAGGACTAGCAGAGACCAAGCAGTCCAAGCTGAGACTGAGTCACCATGGTTCATTACATGATATAAATACAACAACACTAAGGCAAGATCTACAAGATCTTTTTGGTAACCATCAAATCAAGTTGCTTTGATAAAGTCCCATGTAAAAATGCTCATTTGCACTATGAATTAAGATGGTTGCAGCCTGGTATTTTAAAGAATGCCATAACTAATATAGTTTTTATTCTATTACTGTGTTACCTGGCAATAAGTAGCAGGTTTCTCTTCCAGGAAACTGCTTGCTTTAAAAGCTAACTCTACTCTCACAAATATGGTCCAAAAACCAACATGGTGAGCATAAATCATTTAGAACATAGAGCCCAGAAGATAGAAACAGGTGGATGTTTATCTAATTGGATTCCCATTAGATTAGTTACAAGTTTACCCACAACCTTAAAAAATAAAAATAAAATATGAGCACTAAGTATTTCATTAAACATCTAGAAGGGCAGAGACCTCATCCCCCTAAAGCCAGGACCATATTTCATAATTTTGAGGTAAACGATCTGGAGCCTCACAAAAATGTAACTGAAACTCCCTTTCTCGTGCACCAGCTCTACACCAACATAGCGTAACATTTTTTTGTCTGTGTGTGTAGTCGTCTGTGTGTTGTGAAATCAAGACTCACCCCATGCAAGCACGAGGTATCGTAAAGGTATGAGGTAGAGAAGAAATGTGGCCAAACACAAGGCAGTGATTGCCAACCAGCTTAGAAAAGGCACGGTCCAGTTAAAAGTGCTGCGGGTAGAAAAGGACAAAAGAGCTCATTAAAAAAAAACATTCAACTGGATGTATGTGAAAAATCACAAGTCACACCTAACAGCTTCACAACAAACAGCTGCAAAAAGGAATCAGAGAGGAAACTTGTTAACCCAGAAAACATACTTCTTCACTCTCTCTCCAAAGGACGCCACCTCATCCAGAGCATTCTGAACACTGATAAACACGTCCTGAATGGCGTACAGTTTATCCATAAAGCCTTTGGGCTCTGAGTCCTGACAGGGACAGGAGAAACATCATGAATACATAGGCATCATAGGCATGACTGTCCAGATGGTGATTGTGAAGTAATCTTTCCGTGTGTTTGTGTAGGAAAACACATCTTGACTTTGGAAGCCTTATCTTGGTTTTGAGGAACCTGAGACAGCTAGCTAGTTGTTCTTTCTAAAATGTCAGCCAGCAGCATCTAAACCTTCAAAATAAAAGCCCTAAAGACCTTAAACTCTTTAAGGACTTGAACTTTGTAAGACTGTACACAAAAAAACTTTTTCTTAAATGTTTGAAACACTTGTACTACATAAATTTCTAACAAAGAGCTATTATTATTATTACGAGGTTAATGGTCACAAGAATGCCAGATGCTACTTTTGCATATTTGCCTTCATATTTTTTAGGAAACTAATATTATATAATGTAATACTGAGCATGCAGATAGGCAGAAACACATTTTTATCTTTGAAGGCCTAAAAGGCAATCTGGGATAAGCCAAACACCTGTGTTCCTCTATTAAGAAGTCTCTTGGTTAATATTACATATTAATGTTTATAGTTTTAAAACATCATTACCTTTTCCTCTTTATCATCTTCATCAACTTCCCATTCAAACATGCCATCCATGGACTACAACAGAAAATGAAGCGATTATAACGTTGTCTGAAAGAGGAGCGCTTATAGAAGGCCTGCGTTTTACTTGTTTTCTCACCACATCAGCTCCATCCCTGCTGGAGCAGAAGAAGTAGTTCCACACAAGTAGAAGCAGCAAGGCTAGTGGCAGCATGTAGAGCTCAAAATTCCACACCACCACCACAAACAGCTAATAGAAAGCAAAACAACATGACACTCAGTAGATCATTCATCGGTCATGTGTACAGGGATGTGTGTGTGTGCATTAGTGCCTTTCATACCACAAAGGAGACAATGCTTCTCTGTGCAGACTCCCATTCAAAGCAGCTGTTGATGAAACTTCCCCAGCTAATCAGCACCATAATGCAGCGCTTGACTCTGTTGAAGTTCTGCTGGAGCAACTGAAAGACACAAAGATGTTTCTAAACATTTCAGTTGTTACATGACCTAAGCTGTTCCCCCGAGGATGTATGCTTGGACCACTCGTGTTCATCATTTACATACTGTCACAGATAATCCTCAACCATGGCTTAACTTCCTCTTCTGTGCAGACGATTAGCAGCTCTATATAACTACCAAACGCTCTGCCTAGCAACCCCCTTGATCCCTCTTCACTTATTAAATGTCCTTAGGATGTAAACACCAACAATATAGAGCTCCTGGTTGTGGCAATGCTTCAGAATTAGATTTACCTCTTCTAGTTCGTCTAGTTAAAGGCTACGTCTATGGTTACCAACAATGGTCCACACTCTGAGCATCATCCTGGAGTGCTCTTGTGACCAACATAACAATATAGAATAGAAAAGAAATATGCGTTATTGTCCCTCATTGGGGAAATTCAGAAATTCAGCAAAGAGACAGGCAGACGGAGCACGCAAAATCACACAAAGATTAATTTAAAAAAAAAACAAGAAACAAGAGACTGTACGGAGCAAATTTACAACATAAAAAAATACTGTACAGCTATTAAAAATAGCATATTCAGATTCAAAGAAATATGCAGCTGATTAGGATAATTAAAAAAATGTACAAATATATTATATATTACACAATTTCCTTAGGGATTATTAAAGTATTCTGATTCTGATATAGATACAAATATATACTTTTAGCACATAGTTGGCCTTCACTTTCCTTTCACATTGTCCTTTCTACTGGAAGTCCTGACAGTCCCAGTGACTCTGCAGTCATGGTTCACAAACACTCACATATGAAGTCCTGTATCTAGACTGGCTCCCACTAAAGTATCACAAAGACACAAGATCACAACAAAGTCTCTCTCCTCCTCACTCAACATCTCTTGAACCTTGTTCATTTCTACATCCTTCCCCCCCAACCCAAACTAACCTAAACATTGGGAAAATGACAGATCCCTTGGCACTTTGGAAAGTTTTCCTCTTAACACCAGAAATCTTGAAATCTATGACCCTTTTCAGAACCTTTACTCATATTTGTATTGTACTGGCTGGTTGTTTTTTAGTCTCAAGTTATAGAAGAATGATAAGTTTTGTCACCGGTTTGAAAAAACATCAGCAGGAAATACTGATACATACTTGCTTGGAGACTTTTGGTTCTTCTTCAATATATTTCTGTTCTGCAGGAACCACAGTCCTCAAAGCAGCTTTAACCTTAAAAAAGAGAAACACACAATACGGTCTGGCATAACATTTTCTATCTGGTCCAGGAGTTTGTAAAAAGTGGATGTACGTATTGTAGAGGTTTTACATTTTTATTGATTACATTTAGAAGCCAAAAACCTTGTTGACATAAATGTCCTGAAGAACTATGTAAATGGTAAATGGCCTGTATTTGTATAGCGCTTTTACTAGTCCCTAAGGACCCCAAAGCGCTTTACACAATCAGTCATCCACCCATTCACACACTGGTGATGGCAAGCTACGTTGTAACCACAGCCACCCTGGGGCGCACTGACAGAGGTGAGGCTGCCGGACACTGGCGCCACCGGGCCCTCTGACCACCACCAGTAGGCAACGGGTGAAGTGTCTTGCCCAAGGACACAACGACCGAGACTGTCCAAGCTGGGGTTCGAATCGGTAACCTTCCGATTACAAGGCGAACTCCCAACTCTTGAGCCACGATCGCCCTGTAAAACCACAACAAAAGCCAGCCTAAAGTCTTGCTTTGCTTAGTTCTAAAATGAGCATTCACAGCACAGCGTGACTCTCACAGCGTTGTAGATGACATCAATCTCTAGGTAGATGCACCCTTTGGTCGGTGCTGTCAGCTCCTTATTTTTCAACAGGTATCCCTTCTGCTCGCCATTACGAACCTAAAACACAAAAACATAATTGGGTTTGGCTTTAGTTACTTTAACTGGTTATCGATTGTGGGGGTTTGTCTGTATTAATGTAGTCGCTTTACCTTACAATACAAAGCGCCTTAAAGCGACTTTTGTTGTGATTTGGTGCTATATAAATAAAAGTGAATTGAAACTGAACTGATTCTCTGTGATTCAAAAAGACTTTTACATGCTCAGTGGATGCATGTAAGACCAATCTAATGGGCATTCTCTGTTTTTTTAAGCACCTTGTAAGCTTTCAGTTTTCATGCTGCTATTCAAGGTACTACAAGCAATAATAACAGTCCAGCTACACACATGACATTTTGATCATTTGAGTTTCTGAATAAGTTTAGTATACTAAACATCCGCAAAATAGCTACTACAAGAATGAACTCTTTTTCTTTTCAAAGCCTGTCTGGGTTTGTTTTATATCTTAAAGATAGGAGCATCGTAACGTTGGTACTTGTGCCAACTCAGCCAGCTGTAGCTTATTGCTGTTCTCTAAGTCTCAGAGTTTCTGTGTTGATGGCTTCTTAACCCCTTTAATGAAATGATCAAACACATAATATGGCTTGCTATGTGGTGCTACCACTCTAAGAACTGTGTGCTATAGATTTGGAGAAATTCCTGTCATGGTCCTGGGCCATGTTGGCCCAGTGTTCTTAGTTTCCTTGTATGTTTGTATTTTGTTCCTTGCTTAGGCCATGTTTTCTGAGTTGCCCTGTTGTGTTGTTCCCTAAGTGTTTTCCCTTCATGGCTTTTACCCCCTGTGTGCCCCTCTGTGTATCTGTGAGCCCTCGTCTCTCCTTATGTTTTATTCCATGTTTTCCCAGCCCGTTATGTCTGTGTTTTCCCCGTGCTCTCTCTCTCCTCCTGTCTGAACCTCTGTGCACTTCCTGTTTACTTTGTGACTCTCACGCCCGTACATGTCATGTTCAGTTCACCCTGCCCTGTCTCGTTATGATTATCAGTGTCACCTGTGTTCCCCGTGTGTTCCCACTTTCCTCGTTAACCCTCTGTGTATTTCTGTCTGCGTCTCCCTCTGTTCAGCGTGACGTCGTCCCTCATGCTGTGTGTGATTCCCCCGTGTTTCCTGGTGAGCTTTATGTTAGTTTTTCCCAGTTTAGTTTTGTATCTCCTATTATCTTTGGTCAGCAATAAAGCTGCTTTTTGAGTTCACCCCCGTGTGTGTGAGTTTTGCATTTTGGGTCCTCCTCCTGCCTGCCACACAGCCGAGCCTTGACAATTCCAATATTTTCTTTGTCTGAATCGTTTGCACAATTTGCCTAGTGTCTGTTCATTACACCCATACAGCTGGATGCAACTCAACAACCAAACATGTTAGCACTTTACACACATACACATCGTGTGTCTTTCATATACTTTTATTACACTCACATTCAATAATGGAATTGCCACTTTTCCCAGGAAGTCTGCACTCCTGTCTCTGTCTTCATCAAACACTGTCACCTCCAACACAGAGTGAATGTCTTTGACATTACTGAGGAAAAAGGGGAAAAGTATGGTAAATGGACTGGTTCTTATATAGTGCTTTTCTACTCAGCACTCAAAGCCCTTTATACAACTTGGCTCATTCACCCATTCATACACGCACTTTTTTCTATGCTCTTACTATGTAAGTGCTTTCTATCTAACATTCACACACATTCATATAGAGACAGATGCATCAGACAGCATCTTGGGGTTAGTATCTTGCCCAAGGATATTTGGCATGTAGATGGGGAAGAGAAAGACGGAACAGTTCATATGTGGAAATGTATTCAATATTTGGGAAGTGGCATCCCCTGCAGCTTAAGAAAAACTATCTATGAACACTATAACTTTTCTTGAAATTAATAAACCCATCCTTCACCCTTAATATAATGCTGTGTACCACAGCTTTGATCCTGATGTCAACTGTGAGTACGCTAAAACAAAAAGTTATCTAAGAGCTCTGTCAGAATGAAAGACAACAAGGCCAGAGGAAATGGCTGACGTCCTGTTGATTGATGTGTCTGACTGAAAATCAGATTTTGTTTTGTTTCTGATTGGCTACAGGAGGCTTTCAAAAGCAGCGCTAGTTCCACTTCTATTGGCATCCACCTCAGAAATCACCAGTCGGTTTGGCTCTACTTCATACATCGCTCGTGGAGAAGCTCATACAGAGATACTCATTCTTAGGGCTGGGTATCGGCTCTGATTTCTATAACTGATGGCCAATGCGATTCAATTCAGTTAGATTCAGTTTTGACTCAGACAGTCAAAAATATTATAATTTGATTATTTATCAGCACATATCCATATTTTATATCTATGTATAAAAACAAAGCTGACACTTATGAGACTTCCACAGAGGCGTAAGCATCACAGTAGATGCCTTTGTGTCGAAGTAACTGAGGATAAAACACAAAAACATAAAGGAGATTTTCCTGGCCTGGCTTGTTATAGCAGATAACCCCGTTAAAAATATTCTGCAGTAGATCAAAAACAGAGAAAAACCATGAATCAATATATGAGCATTACCTGATGCTGGTTACAAGTTACAGAGGTTTTATTAGAGACACAGCCTAGCATTTTGTAGTTTGGCATGATTTGTAAAAGTTTACATTTCTTTGGTATTAAACAGCAGAAATTAGGCTTTCTTATTGGAGGTCATTTTTTTAAAAAAGGGAAAAAAACAAAACAGGGGCCGACAGCACTGAACACAACGGGAAACTGGTGCGTAATAAACAAGCGAATAATGCAGAAAATAGAGATTTTTTATGGTAAACTGGTAAATTCACGACAATGTTTTTTTGTGAAGCGCAGTTTTGACCTTCTTTTGCTGCTGGTTCAGTGAATTGGGTGGGAGTGACGAAACCTGCAGCATCAGAATCTGTGAGATGCCTCTTTCAGCACGCTATGGTGTGTCTGTGTACGTGCCACCATATTAACATGGGGATTCACACTTTGTGTTTCCATCTTTGTGCTGAATCTGCTTACTGGCTCTTTAATCATTTGCTGTTTTAGCTGTTTGGTGGTTGTTGAAATGATTTCCTGAGCTTTAACCTGAGATTCTGGCTTTACTGGCAAAATTACATTCATATTTAAAAATCACATTCTTCAAATTAAAATCGATTTGAGTCGATTTTTTAAACCCACCCCTCCTCATTCTACTCATCCATAAACTTTTTCCTCTGACAGCCAAGAAGGCTATATATGTATCACAAAAAGCATCCAACTCAATAATCATCATCTGTGTCACCTGCTTTTTAATGAGCTTGATTTGTTAACAGCTTATCTGCACTGAGCAAAGATTCATGAAGTCACAAAATTGCCGTGAAGTCACTAAGGCTTCAGTAACAGCTAAAGGTCCAGGTTCTTCTACTACCTAATTTAGTAGCAACACACAGAACAGTTACTAGAAAACCATAACCAATAAAATACAGCAAAGTGGCAATTTTCATGCATATATATTTTTAATACAAGGAGTTGAAACAAAGGAAATGGTTTGCTTTTTTCCTGGTTTTCACTGATAAATGTCAACTCACAAGGTGAAGACTTTGTTCCACTCTGGATTGAGGTTCTTGTAAACGGTGTGTGTCTGCAGCCTGTCATTGTTCAGCTCCAGCACACAGAAAGGGTCACTTTTACCTGAGCGACCAATCAAGATAATGATAATGGATGAATCACAGTAAGAATGAAGAATAATGCAAAGTATTATGAGCAAGCAAAGGCAAGAAATCAGAGTCATTTTTTCATTTACCGGTTACATCTGCAACCATGAGACCTTCTGCTCTCATCACCTTCACCTGTACTATGCCCACATCTTTTAAGTTAAAGAATGACTTCGTCACACCCTGCACAAGAAAATTGAGCACAACAGTGTAATATGTGTGTTAAGATGGTGTAGTTATTTCATCTGAGTTGCCCTCAGCGTGCTGCTTACATATCGTTGGAGTATCTCTCTACGCTCCTGTGGGTCATCTAGCGGGGTCACAGAGAGGTCGGCGATAGAGACAGCAGCCGAAGCGGTTAGTGTGACCAGCAGCACAACAAAGCCTTGAGACTCCTCTAGTGGCAGCTCCAGGTGATGCGTCTGCTCCTTAGCAAGAGTGGAGAGGTCCAACTGGCAGCTGAACCACATTCAAAACAAAACACACCGAGCTAATGAGCTGAACATTTAAGTAAAAATGAAGTTTGAACCAAAAACTGTTGCTATCTATCTATCTATCTATCTATCTATCTATCTATCTATCTATCTATCTATCTATCTATCTATCTATCTATCTATCTATCTATCTATCTATCTATCTATCTATCTATCTATCAACACACAGACAGACAAACAGACAGATTGGGGGGCATTGCCCCCGAGTGCTCCGATCAGCACAGGTACCACTGTCACTGACCACTTCCTTCACCCCTTGGTATTTCTCAACATTGTAATGTTCCTATGCCTGATGTTGCTCTCACTTGGTATAGTTACATGTATCTTCCTTATCTGATTCTCCACCACAAACATGTCCAGTTGGTTAGCCATCACCATCTGCATCTGAAAGCTCGGACATTCTCAACCACCCTAGGAGGCGTGTCCTGCTTTGACCTCTGGTAGGATTTCTTGATATCAGCCTCTTCTTCTGTCTGTCAGTGGTACATGCAGGCAGGGGCCTATCCTTTCATGATGGTTCTTTCTCTTTTCCTGTTCTTTCTCAGGTTTCTGATACCTGAGGTATTCACTAAGCACATGATCATTTGTGGCCATCATCCTGATGTATTCATGGATTTTTGCTGTTTTATCTGCTGGACTTGGGGTGAAACCCTTCATGCATGGTAAGGAGCTTCCTTGTCTTGATGTCAGTGGTTTCCCTCTCCTCCTTTGGCGGCCTTATTAACCCAGCAGGGTATCTGATGACTGGCGGGCGTAAGTGCTGATTGTCTGGATCTTGTCCTACCGATTCAGCTGACTCCTCAGGACTTGCCTTACTCTCTGGAGGTGTTTGGTGGTTGAGTTTTTCCTAGCAGTCTCTTCATGGTTCCCATTTGCCTTTGAGCTTCCAGTATCAGTATCTCGTTCGTTCCTGTGATACAGCTTGATGTCATCCATGTAGAGGAGGTGACTAATGACTCCTCTTTTCTGTAGCAGTATCCATAGTTAGGCTTGCTGATGTTCTGGCTGAGAGGGTTTAGGCCTATGCAGAACAGCAGTGGGGACAGAGCATCTTCTTGGTAAATCCCACACTTGATGGTGACTTGGTTTGGTTTGAAGTTGAACTCTAGTATTGTTCACCACATCCTCATTGAATGCTCTTAGGGTCCTGTTGATCTTGAATAGTTCTAGGCATTCCAGGATCCATGTGTTAAGCACTGACACATGGGTAAAATAAAATCCACTTTCAAACTGAGAGAAATTACATTACACTTAAACACTAGCATTTGTGAAATGTCAACTGTTCAACATGAATTAGAAATCAAAATCCTTTCTCCCAATAAAATAATAGCACACATTTCTGAAGCTTGTGTCCAAGAATGAGAACACAGACAGAACATTAAACACCACCTAACTAATGCCACCTCACTAACACCTATTAAAAGACAGTTTTTTCTCCATCACTTTTGCCATCTGTTTTCTCCTAGGGGACTGTTGGCTTGTTAGGTTTCTGTCTGCAATAATATAGGGTATTTACTTTGATAACGCTATATAAATAAAGTTGAATTCACACAGAAATCACCCAAACATAAGTAGAGACTGACCGCCCAATGAAATCGTCCCTTCTTCCAGTGTCTTTGTCCCACACCGTGATCTCTAGCACCCCACCTGTCTCTTCATACAGATGCAGGTCAAACTGCTCCCTCCACTGTGGGCTCAGGGTCTTTGGCACTGTCTAGACACACACACACAAATACTGACACATCTCCTCATTTGAAAGAGCTGGGCTTCAAACATGAAAGTATGACCTTAGTTGCACATGCTGTACCTTGCTCTTGTATTTCTGGGGCCCGAGTCTGAACTTGACATATGGGTCACTCAGACCGTTGGGATCCATGGGCATGAGGTTTCGACCCTCGATTAGTGCGATGCTGACTATCCCTCGCCAGAGCTGGGCTTTTCGATGTAGCTCTGACAGACGTATAGACTGCTGCTGCTGGGCCACACACACACACACATACACAACTTTATTTGCCACATAGTAACAACAAGAACACAATGCAGGGCTCTGTTGTTCCTGCTCTAAAAGATGATGATCAATCAAACCTCGAATCATGTTGCTCTAAGGTAAATACAAAAATTAAAAAAACTGCCAGAATAGAGGTAAAGTAGATAAGTCGATAAAGTCCAACAGCCTTGGGATTGGAGAAAAATAGATATTTATTTAAGATTTTTGTATGTTATCAGGCCATACATAAAGGATCCATAAAGTGAATTTCTTGAAAACTGACTCTGTTTTTTAATTCACTTTATGAACATTTTATTGCACAATTAGAATATTTTAGTGCTGGAGTAGCAAAATAAAATTTTGTGTTCAGCACATGTGCTTTTTATGTCTTTACTACACAAGTTTACTCAGCTGAGTTCAAACCCAATAGAGAAATGCAGAAATGTTTTCTCTGAGCAGATCCTTTTGTTTATGTCAGGAGGACAAACTGCTGGACATACTCATGTCAGGTACTTCTAGTAACACCTTTCTACTGAATTTGAGCAGTTAAAGCACTTTCTATTACAAATCCCATTCCACCAATCAAGAACACACATTCATACAGGCCTTTTATCTACATAAGCACTTTGTATTGCTTTCACACAAAATCCACCAACCTTTTAAATGGTAGATGATGCCAAAGGGGTTTGCATTTCCTTGATCTTGGGAAAATAATATTGTCCACCTTATTTCTATATATAATATAGAAATATGGCTAAATAATGTAAAATAATACGATCATTTGAACTGAAAGTTATTCGAGTCCTCTCATAAACCTCATAGGAGGCAGTTACTGTACAATGTCTAGACATTGCCTACGCCGGTATGCCATCTGTACAAACTGCCTTTCCACTCTTCCTGCTCACAAGTCTCTTCACATTCTTCAACTTTTCTTTGTTTGCTCCTTTTATGGGCATCTTTGATTAGTAAAGTTTATTCAAACAGGAGACAGAGCATTTATTGGGGACATGATTAAAGATTAGTAAATCATCCAACTTTTATTTGAAGAAGTAAGGAAGAGAATTAGCTTGGCCTGATAACACCATGTTAACATGGATGAAGAACAGAGCCCTGGTGGCAGATAGTGGATGGAAATGACAGCAGCAAGAGCAAAATATCTCTTGTGATAAAAATATGAACTCAGTAGGGAAAAAAAATCTCTGACACAAGATGGTAACAAGGCTGTCAAGGTAAAGACACAATAAAGTGAAGAGCAGAGTGATAAGCATAAAGCTGTAAGGACAGTTTAAGGAAAGCTGTTACTGCATGCACAGATGATGATGATGATGATGATGATGATGGGCATGGTGATTATTTACCTTAGTGGATCGTTTCCAGGACCTCCTGAGCAGCATAGTCTGAATATACATAAAAATGGATTATTTCTACTGACTTATGCAGGGTGGAAAAGTTGAATGGATAGCTGTAACTAAAGGGCTGCAAAGTGTGTCTGCATTTTTATTAAATAATATGAAAACAGCCAAAACCTCTTTCATTTAAATAGGGTACCATTGTGTTTAAGCCACTAGGGGAAGCTGTAGGATGGGGTTCTGTTAACTAAATGGGAAATAAAACTAAGGGGAGGTGTCCTGCTTCAATTAAGCTTTATAAATAAGGCACCAAAAAAAGAGTCTACCAAAAAAAAGATCTTCACCAGAACTGAGCATTCATTATCTCAGCCTCAGCAGTGTGCCAATTAGAGCCAATGAGACTTTGATCTGTCCAAGCTTTGATTTGAGTGTCATGGTTTTCTGTCTGTTGTTGTTTGTTGTCTTCCTTTCTCTCCGTCTCCCTCCAACTCTCTTTTTACTGCTGTTTCTCTGTATCTGTATCTCTGGCTGCAGCTAGAGAACAAATTCAGACTTGGCCTATTATGAATTTATGTGTTGAATTAAACATGAACAAGATGTGCTGTTTTTAATATCTCAGAGCTGAGGATACAGTTGGAAACCATCTCTTCATGCAGCTCCATTTAACTGAGCAGAAACTATAATCACAGCTAAGCAGACCAAAATAAATAGAATTACTGAGTTTATTCAATACAGTGCAGTCTATGTCTGCTGTATGCAGCTGTTTAAAGAGTTCTCTCCAAAGCCATCCTACTACACTTCTTTGTATTGGATTATGTTAAAGGTTAGCCCTGTCAAGTTGAGCAACTTGATTCATTTCATATCAAGTATTATAGGGCAAGGTTTTGTTTGCAGAGTTGGACAGTATAGCAATGTTAGGAAGTCAGTACAGAAAGAGAAAACAATATGTTATTATCGTGTTATAATCATATTATACACTGCTTTTCTGAAACACAAGTAATATATAAAGATGAATGTCAAGACAGCTCCACCTAATGTAATACAGAAATGGGCACTCGCATCTCACACGGCCGACCCGATTGCAGCAAGAGTCAACTAGTGCTGTGGACAACGTTTCACAAAGTTAAACTTTTGCTTTTTACATAATACGGAATCCATTCATTGTGAAACATTGAGGGGTAATGTCACCACATTTTTGAAACATTTAAGGGAATTTTCATGAATAAAAACTGAGCTGGCTGCTGAGCGGAAAGACAAGCCTAGATGGGGATGCTGATATGTAACTCTAGCAACCGAACTGTGCAAAAATACCTCCCTTTAATTTGTTACATTTTGTTTGCAATGATCTCTGTTCTACAGCTTTCTGGAGGTCTTTCAAAGTTTTTCACTGATTTTGGCTACATTTTCACAAACTTTCTTCTTTGTTCTTTAATTGAATCTATGGAAATGCTAGATGTTGGGGTTTGGGGTTGAACTTCACCCAGATTTTGGGGATCTTGTAAATATTGATGAATTTTGATCCATCAGACACAATACTACCTGGAAAGCATCTAATCAGCAACACTTTTTTTTTCAGCACAGTAATTAACTAAAACACACTGCCAACACAGTGAGAGTTTACCTGGATGGGGAAAAAAAGACACACAGTGGTACACTATTACTCATGCACTGGTCTCCCCAGAGTCTGAACCTAAGCAGTATTGAAGTAGTATGGAATGATCCATATAGAAAACAGAAGAAAAGGCAGAAATATATAAAAAAGAAACGCCTTAAATGTCCTTCAAGAAGCCTGGAAAACTATGGCTTTCTGAGGGCTCCTTTCTGAAGAAAGCTGCCTCAGAGTTTATGCTGTGCTTTTATTTTATTTTATTAATTTTATTAATAAAATACATTTTCTTAATATTATTCTTATTCTTATTTCTTAATTATTAGTATTAATTTTAATCTAATATGTTTCCCCACTAACAATGAAAGGTCAGTCTATAATTTCAATGGTAGGTTTATTTGAACAGTGAGAGACAGAACAATAACAAAAAAATCCAGAAAAATTCATTTCCAAAAAGTTATAAATTAATTTGCATTTTCATGAAGGAAATAAGTATTTAAGGCCTCCCTATCAATCAGCAAGATTTCTGGCTCCCAGGTGTATTTTATAGAGGTAATGAGCTGATATTGGGAGCCTCAACTTGTTACCTGTATAAAAGACAGCTGTCCATAGAAGCAATCAATCTATCCAGATTCCAAACTCTGCACCACGGCCAAGACCAAAGAGTTTTCCAAGGATGTTAGGGTCAAGATAGTGGACCTACACAAGGCTGGAATGGGCTACAAGACCATCGCCAAGCAGCTGGGTGAGAAGGTGAAAACAATTGGTGTGATTATTCACAAATGGAAGAATCATAAAATAACTGCCAATCTCCCTCGGTCTGGAGTTTCAATGATAATGAGAACAGTGTGGAACCAGCCCAGAACTACTCAGGAGGAACTTGTCAATGATCTCAAAGCAGCTGGGACCATAGTTACCAACAGTTGGTAACACAGTATGCTGTGAAGGACTGAAATCCTGCACAGCCCGCAAGGGCACCATTTGAAGCTGCTACTGAACATCTCAATGATTCAGAGGAGGACTGGGTAAATGGTAAATGGCCTGCATTTGTATAGCACTTTACTCAATCCCTAAGGACCCCAAAGCGCTTTACACTACATCCAGTAATCCAGTGATTAGTGGCTGACCTGCTCTGCCACCTGAGCTACAGCCACCCGTGAAAGTGTTGTGGTCAGATGAGACCAAAATTGAGCTATTTAGCATCAGCTCAACTTGCCGTGTTTGAAGGAGGATGAATTGCTGCCTACGACTCCAAGAACACCGTCGTCACCGTCAAACATGAAGTTGAAAACATCATGCTTCGGGAGTTTTTCTGCCAAGGGGAGAGGACAGGTGCACTGCATCAAAGGGAGTATGGATGGGCCCATGTTCCGTCACATGTTGGGTGACAACCTTCTTCCCTCAGCCAGGGTATTAAAAACGTGTCATGGGTGGGTATTCCAGCATGACAATGATCCAAAACACATGGGCAAGCCAACATGGATTGGCTCAAGAAGAAGCATATTAAGGTCTTGGAGTGGCCTAGTCAGTCTCCAGGCCTTAATCCCATAGAAAATCTGTGGAGAGAGCTGAAGGTTTGAGTTGCCAAACATCAGCCATGAAACATTAATGACTTGGAGAGGATCTGCAAAGAGGAATGGGACAAAATGTGTGCAAAACTTGACCTACAAGATATGTCTGACATCTGTGATTGCCATCAAAGGTTTTGCCACCAAGTACTAAAGCTTTAAAGCAGAAATTTGCAAAGGGATCAAATACTTATTTCCTTCATGAAAATGCTAATTAATTTATAACTTTTTTGAAATGCATTTTTCTGGATTTTTTTTAATATATATTGTTTTGTCTCTCACTGTTCAAATAAACCTACCATTCAAAGGTATGGCTATTTGAGGTTTTAATCTTTTTTTCCTGACTGTATGTAGAAAGTGTCTGCAGTCCAAAAAAAGTAGTGGAGCAGCATGTAGCTAAGGAGATCATTATCGCCCTCAGGGATTGGTAGGCTCTAAAATCAGAGCACTGTAAATATTGAGTGATTATGTGGAAATAAATCACAGAACTCCATATGACTAGAAAAAACACAAAAAATTGTGTTTCAGTGGTGTTTCATTCATTTGGAGAGTTTTTGTCTTTCAGTGGAGTTTTTGGTGTCTCATCGAAACAACAACTGTGACAGTATTTATATGTCAGAAAATCAAGCCTACTTTGATGAGGCTCCACATATTTGCCTTACTATAGTCAGTTTTCTGATTATTGCGAGAGCCAATCAGCCTGCAAAGACTCATCCATAAAGTCGGATTAGGAACTAAGATATTTGTTCTCTATAATCCCAAGTGAAACAACCATATGTTTGTGGTGTTAAAAATGTTGAAATTTAACAGCCAGCAGATATATCAGAAAAGATGCTACCCATTTGCAATTTGAGATTAAAAGTTTGCTTCAAAATAACGTTTATGTAAAGACCCAGGAAGAATTTCATCTTAGCCTTTTGATCACTGCTGCAGGAAAATATAGTAACAGTGTTTATAATTCATGCTGATTTTATTTTATTCATAAGGGGTGCTGAGAAAACATGAAGCCAAAAGATGAAGATAAAAAAATTGAGAAAATGCTTTGAGAAACCTGAAAGTAAACATCGAAAGCTACAAAGACAAACTGACTGCACAAAAGTTATTACTAGCCTATACAAGTCTGACAGATGACTCTACTGCATTGTGCTCTCTATCGTGACTCAAAGCAGCTACTCAACTAGAGGTGACCTAGGAAAGGGTCAATCAAGGTGAAACTATGGAAAAGCACTAAGAGCCTGATCACCACTACACTTACTTTATGCACATAATGTTTTAGTCCATACTTCTTAACCTCCATCTGCAGCAGGAAACATAGAGACCCATCTTTACTGAAGGACAACAAAACTAAAATCAACTTCAAAGTTGATTTTTTTCCTATACATGTGCAAACCTGGAAAGTAACTAAATGTTTTGGGTTTATTAATAATAACATAATTATTAGTAAGCTACTGTATGCCAATTTTTCAATTCAATTTTATTTATACAATGCAAAATCACAATAACAGTCGCCTAAAGGTGCTTATATTGTAAGGTAGACCCTACAACAACATACAGAGAAAAACCCAACAATCATATGGCCTCCTATGAGCAAGCACTTTGGCGACAGTGGGAAGGAAGAACTCCCTTTTAACAGGAAGAGATCTCCAGCAGAACCAGGCTCAGTGAGGGGCGACCATTTGCCGCAAACAGTTGGGGTGAGAGAAGGAAGACAGGACAAAAGACTTGCTGTGAAAGAAAGCGTTACTCTGAGACAGCATATTTCTAATTTTAGAGATTGTGCAAATGGCAGAAAGCAGTTCTACATATTTGTTTAATATGTGCATTGAAGGACATATTCTGGTCAATAATAACTTCAAGGTTCCTCACAGCGTTACTGGAGGTCAAGGTGATGCCAACCAGAGTAAGAATCTGGTTAGATACCATATTTCTAAGATTTTCAGAGCCGAGTACAATGACCTCAGTTTTATCTGAATTTAGAAGCAGGAAATTAGACCTCTAATTTTCTACTTCAATCTTGCTTCCAGGTCTTTATGTCTTTAAGACATTCCTGCAGTTTCAAATTGGTGTGCGTTATCTGGCTTCATAGATAGATAAAGTTGGGTGTCATTGCATAGCAATGAAAATGTATGCTATGCCTTCTGATTATACTGCCTAAGGGAAGCATGTAAAATGTAAACAGAACTGGTCCTAACATGGAACCCTGTGGAACTCCATAACCTTAGTGTGTGAAGTGGACTCACCAAGGAGATGAACAAATTGGAGTCTATTAGACAGATATGATACAAACCACTGCAGGGCTAATAAAATAATAAAATATTATGGCCAACTGTATAGAACACTAAGGTCTAGCAGGACAAGCACAGAGATGAGTTCACTGTCAGACGCCATAAGAAGATCATTTATAACCTTCACTAAAGCTGTTTCTGTGCTGTGATGAGCTCTGAAAACTGACTGATACTCTTCAAATAAGCCATTCCTCTGCAGATGATCTGATAACTGTTTTACAACTACTCTTTCAAGAATTTTTGAAATGAAAGGAAGGTTGGAGATGAAGGCTGGCCTATAATAAGCTAAGACTGCTGGGTCTAGAGATGGCTTTTAAAGTAAAGGTTTAACAACTGCCAGCTTGAAGGCCTGTGGTACATAGCCAATTATTAGAGATAAGTTGATCATATTTAAGATTGAAGCATTAATTAACTGTGGGACTTCTTTGAACAGTCTTGTAGGAATGGGGTCTAAAAGACACTTAGATGGTTTGGAGGAAGTAATTACTTAAGTTAAATGAGAAAGACCAAATGGAGAAAAAGACTAAATAAATATCAGTGGTACTTAAAGTAGCTCTAGATAATGTTACATCTGTGAGGTGATTACAGACAGTTACTGTTGGTGGGATAAGTAGTTGGATGCATAGTTGGAAATTCCATGCATAGGAAGCAGCATATGCTACGCTCTGAAAGTTGGTCTTTTGCATAAGAAGTTTTCCTCTGTGCAAGATGCAGCAACAGCCGAAGAGCATCTGCACATGCCACAGAATGGTATGTTTACTAAAAATTTACTAAAACTAACTTTAAAAAATAAACTAAGAATGCAAAATCAACAATACAAGTAAAATAAAATCAGGGTTGCAGGCAAGTGATACAATTTGATATCATAATGGGAAAATGGAATAACTGAAAAACAAGAAATACAAGGATGTTACTTTAGGCCATTCATAAGCCAAAGATATTAGAAGAATATTAGTTAAATTGATCTTCATATAACATCATGATTAGATGCAGCTTTATATAAAAAAAATTGCTCTACCTCAACAATTCAGCTTATCCATCAGTGCAAGAAAGAAGGAGAAACAGTGGAATGTTTTTCTACATAAAACACTTTTCATTTAATACTTTTTCACACTAACAGACTTCCTCTAACAGAACATTTTCTGTGTGTGTGTGTGTGTGTGTGTGTGTGTGTGTGTGTGTGTGTGTGTGTGTGTGTGTGTGTGTGTGTGTGTGTGTGTGTGTGTGTGTGTGTGTCTGTGTGCACGCGGGAGTGTTTAAGCTCTTTACCATGTCAACCAAATTTCACAGCTGACATGTAAAAATGATTTCCTTTCAACCTGCCCCTAAGTTCTGACTGCATTAACTCATGTCAGTGTATCAGTTGTGGTGTTTTTGACATTTATTTAACTAAAGCAGGTCAAATTAAAATAAGATTTAAAAAAAAAGATCAAGTGAGAGAAATATCAGCTGACATAATCTTCATACATACTGTTGAGTCTCGGCGTTCCTCGATGGGACTGTCTTTAGGTGTCAGGTTGACGGCCAGCTCCAGAGTACCGAGGTCCTGATCAGGATACTGAGGGTCCTTCAGCACTAAAGTCACAGGTATCGTCCTGGAACACACAGTCATGAATATGTGCAGGTGTGTTTTCTGCTCTGCTTTCTGGCATGCTTTTTTTTTATAAGGCCAGTGTCACTACACGATGATTAGGTTCAGTAATTAGGTGCAACCTAATTCATTCGGTATTAAACGTACCTGTCTATGTAACTACAAATCATACCTATCAAATAGACTCCAAATTGTTCATGTAAATGGAGAGTCCTCTTCACACACACCAAGGTTAATTATGGAGTTCCACAGGGTTCAGTGCTAGGACCAATTCTGTTTACATTATACATGCTTCACTTGCGCAGCATCATCAGAAGGCATACTTTTTCATTGCTATGCAGATGACACCCCTTATCTTTCCATTAAGGCCAGATAACACACACCGGTTAGTTAAACTGTTTGAATGGCGTAAAGACATAAAGACCTGGATGACCTCTAATTTCCTGTTTATAAATTCAGGGGGAAAAAAGACACATAAATGTTTTAGATCGTCAAACAAATTAAAATATTAGACAAAGATAACACAAGCAAACACAAAATGCAGTTTGTAAATCAAGGTGTTTATTATTAAGAGGGAAAAAAAACAATCCTACATGCCCCTTCATGAAAAAGTCATTGCCCCTTCCTATTATAACATAAATTAACTGTGATGTATCACATCTTTTGGAAAGTTCAGCTCGAATAGGACCTGCCTGACAAAGCCTAAAAAAAGATCTTCAAAAGCCTTGATCCCCAAGACCTTTGTACAAATACTCTGTGGACTGACGAGATAAAAGCTGAACTTTTTGGAAGGTGTGTGTCCCATTACATCTATTGTAAAAAGTAACAGCATTTCAGAAAAGGAACATCGTACCAACAGTAAAATATGGTGGTGGTAGTGTGATGGTCTGGGGCCGCTTTCCTGCCTCAGAACCTGGAAGACTTGCATGGTACATGATAAATGGAACCACGAAGTCTGCTGTCTACCAAAACATCCTGAAGAAAAATATCCACATGGGCTCAAATTGTTGTCACCAAAATATGTAGTTTTTTGCTTTGTATCTGTAACCAGACCTTGAAAAAAATGTGTAACTTCTGTAAATATTTTTTACAAACAGACAAAAAAAATGTTATCTATGAATGCACAAACATAACATTTTCAGATATTTTGGTTTACAAGGTTATATAACTCAGTTCACAACTGATTTACAAGTACAAAATATTTATGACCACAGTTTGAACCCGGCCATCTGTTTGTGACCTCAAGCTGAAGCACACTTGGGTTCTGCAGAAGGACAATGATCTAAAACAGACCAGCAAGTCCACGTCTGAATCGCTTAAGAAAAACAAAATGAAGATTTTTGGGTGGCCTAATCAAAGTACTGACCTGAATCCAGTTGAGATGCTGTAGCATGACCTTAAAAAGGCGGTTCATGCTTGAAAACCCTGTGGCTGAATCACAACAACTCTGCACAACCAGTTATTAGGTTTAGGGGTTAATCACTTTTTCACTCTGGGCCATGTACGTTTGTACTTTTTTCCACCTTAATATTAAGCACCTCCATTTAGAAACTGCATTTTTTGTTTACTTCTGCTATCTTTGTCTAATATTTCTTCAATGATCTGAAACATTTAAGTGTGGAAAACATACAAAAAAAGGAAATCAGGAAGGGAGAAAACATTTTTTCACACCAATAAAAACATACATACAACAACATTTTATCTGTGTTTATTCTGTGTCTTTTTTCATTTCGTGAAACATGCAAAGAATTATTAAAATATTTCTTTATTATTTTGTTCTTGTTTTTCAGAACACAATGTTGGCACTAATATCTGACATACCTCTGCTGCTCTAGAGACTCCAGGTAAAGAAAAGCAGAACCCATGAAGTCATCCTGAAGGCCGAAGTCATAGTCAAACACCTGCAGAAGAGAAATAAACAATCTCCACTGACCAATGTTCATTAAGAATTTATATGGAAAAGCTGTGTATGTGTGTGTGTGTGTGTTAGTTCTAAGTCTTTACCTTGACATACAGAGGTTCATTCAGACTGTCAATGATTAAGGTCGTCTTCTCATCCCACACTGGGTTGAGGTTTTTATGGATGATTTTGCTCCTAAAAACCTCTTTGCCAGCAAGCTTGAACTTGACATATGGATCACTTGTTCCTACATCGACGAATAAAAATAGACAAATAAAGCTATCACACATGCATAAAAGCAAGAGCTGAAAAATGCAATTAACTACAGATGTCACTGCACCTCCTCTGTCTCGGACAGCCAGGTTGTGTCCTCTTTTCAGCTCGATCTCCAGCTTGTACATCCCCGACCGAGCTTGGTCAGAAGAAAACCCCGAAGGACATGAAGTACCCATTCCCTGTTAGCACAAATGAATGCATTAAATACATGCAATAAACTGCTTCTCTACAAAAGCCCTCTCAGCCACATCCTGACTTTAAACTCACCAACATTTTTTATGAGAAGTCTCTTCCAGCCTGTCACTGAAGTGTAGTTTCACTAACTCATGGTAGCTATCTACATCTAAGCTTACACACTTCCTCTGACCAAAGTGTCTAATTCAGCTTGGTATCTTGTCCCAGGGGTGATTACTAACAGGAAATTACATGAAAGAACCTTCCTCCTATCTGATCACAGTGCTGAGGTGCAAATTTTTTTCCATTTCCTAAAACTTTCATTGCGGTTGCAATATGATCACCTCTGTGGCAATGCAGAAACAGAATATAAGTAACAGCATGGGCACGAGTGGCCTAACGCTGCTTTAATACCTGTTATACAGTTTCTGCGAGACAGGACCGTTTAACTTCATTGAACATTTCTACACATATTGAAAGTGGAACTGTCACAGACATCTGCACTCTGCCACGCCAAAATCAACTATACATGGATATTTACAAAGACCACAGATGGAGCTCAGTCCATGGGTCAGTGGGACATGTTTCAGAGTCTGTGATCAGGGAGATTAATATAAGAACGACACAACTAGAGACAATAAATGACTATAAAAACTTACATACAAAGAGACACTAAATGACAGATATATAAACCTCATTTGTGGTCCCTGCATTGGCTGTGTGTCGTGACATGCTGCAGTTTTGTTATGGTATCACTATGCATCACTAAAACAAAACCCTTCCTTAATGCTGGTAAAGCCATTGAAAAGATCAAAACAGGAAGTAAAAGATTAAAGAGTTTCTCAGCATCAGAAAGCCTCATCTTTCCAGCTCCTGCACTGATAAATGATTAAAATGATGCTAAAGACTGACCCAGTCTCATGTTTGTGTCTTCCACCAGTTTGCATCTGCCTGCAACGATTCGCTTATTGAGTTCAGTCACTAATCCACAACTGAAAGGCACAAAACAACTACAGAGACACACAATACAACCATGGGTTCACCACTGTCAGTAAAACTTTACGCATTAGATAATGTAATGTAATGTGCAGTGAGTCATTTAATTCTTAGGTGTTCTTAAAACACCATACAGGTGGTATAACTCATCTTATTTTTAATTGCTGGAATTATTTCCATGCAATATTAAAGCTAAGACACTTCATTGAAAACATGTATGTAAGCAATCACTGACAATGAAACATCAATCTGCATCCATCACTGCAAATGTAACACAACTACTCTGCTGGGAGAGCAGCATCCTGTCAACACAAGCACTTCCACTCAGAGAGATGCTCTGATCAATATTTCTACAATATGATATTATATATGAGCTCCTTACAGTGGACTCACTGGAAAACAAACTGAGCATGTGTACTGTACTGTACACATATTCACAGACTACTTACAATAAATTTTTGCATTGCAATATATTGAATAATGTAGTGACAGCTGAAACTAATTTTGATTTTTGAGTAACTTCTTGATTTGTCTTCATTAATGGTTCAGTTTGACAACACTGTGAAAAACACTGTAAAATACCAAAATATCTACATTTATGATATAAAATGGAAAAAAAACTGCACACTGCAGAAAGAAAATTGGCTACAGACAAGTTTGTGATCTAAGTTTTCTAATTGTCTGTTTTATTTAATTCAGTAAACAGGTGCTAGATTTCTTTTTTTTTAAATATCCTGTCAAGTCTGGCAGCTTTTGTAATCAGAATTGTGATCTGAATGTATTGTGGTACCAAACAAATGTTGCTTTTGCAAGAACAGCTATATAGAATCTCTATAGCCTCCTCTTTCTTTTGTGAATCTTCAATATTTATTTATTTCTATTTGTGTTACTTCAGTTATCACATTTATAGGCAAGAGAGCAAAAAGAGGAGGTGGTGGTGCGGTAGAGGAGAGATACGGGGAGATAGAAACAAATAGAAATGCACAATGTATCGCCAACTCCAGTACCTGTTAGAGACAAAACCACCCCTCTAATACGAGTTGAAAACAGGGTCCCAGGGTCCCAGACCACCCGGCAGAGCCCTCCCCCCCGATAAGGGAGATGTCCAGGCCACAGAGGGCCACCATGGGAGCAGCCCAGCGGCCACAAGAGAACATCAAGCCAACACCTTATTGTTCTACACTTTGGGACCAGAAAGAAGAGGAAGAAACTGAAAATCACTATGCAAAGAGAGTGAGTCATCAAAAAAACCTGAACCAGCAGAGCGCTGCAACTCAGCGCTGTACAGGGATGCTAGGTTGAGCTGTGGTTCACCAATCAGCTCGTTTGACCACTTAATTTGATTGAGTGAGTTTCTGTTCTTTAAAGATAAATCTCTAACACAGAGCAAAGGGATAAAATAAATTCAGTAAAAGTACAATAAAATCAAACCATCAGTTTTTTTTATTAGTTTGGCTAGTCGAAGTCTTGTCAAACATAATTATGAAGTAGCACACAGCTTCAGAGTTTCAAAGCTGTAAGATACAGCTTTGAATTTTGCAGCAAACTGTGAATAGAAAGAATTTTGTCAAATAAGTCAGAGATTTTGTGACTATAGTTTGAAATTAGGATTTTGTGGTTAGAGTTTTTTGGGGGTTTTTTAATGGTGGAAGGTTTCACATATTGTGTTTTAGCGAGGGTGAAATAAGGTGACTGAGTTAAGACCTTAAGTCAAGACTATGTAAATATACATTTACAAAAAAAACTGTGGTAAAAGTGTGATTTTATATTGATGCAGTGATGTAACAACATAAATTATAAACCACTTTTAAAGCTTTACAGCATCAAGTCTTACAGCTTTCCTGCCCAGCTATAAATCCGGTAGACACATTATGAATTACAGGCTTGCTTTCTGAGGGTGAAACTTCTGAAGTGTGCCAAGTTCTGCTCTGGCAAGCTGTGGAAATTCCACTGGCGGAAACAGAAAACATGATAATAAAGTGAGTGAGACTATCCTGTGTAACATGAGGAGGCTGAGTGTGTCAAGCTGTCTGTGTGGAGGCTGGATTGTTGGAGGAGGGCTGTTAAAGTCTTATGTAGCCTAGTCTCCACCCATAGCTGCATGTAACAAGTAGGGTAAGACATATGAAGAGATAAAATCCAACCAGCAGGCAACTCGTCTGAGTATAAAGTTTCCTGTGTCAATTTTACGTACTGTAAAATTACTGTGCCTGAGTCTTGAGCCACTCCTCATATCTTTACATGAGCTTTCTGAACGTCTTTCAAAGTCTTTCTTTAGACACTGGCTGCTCTTTCACTCGCTTTCAGTCCAGTTTCGCAGGACATCGCTTTTTCTTGTTGTTTGTCAAACCACTTAACTCTGACCTTCTAACTATTCCCAGATCAGTGTGGGTTCATTTTGTCAGAGAATCGACCAAAAGGCAGCGAACATCCAAAGAAGAAAACAAAGTCTATGTTACCTTATAAACTGTATGTGTTTTTCTATGTATATATTTTGAATAGCGAATGAAATGCAGACCTCCTTTTGCTCATTTGTCAGTGGTTGCGTTCATGATAAGGTTACATTGCATACTAAGCCTTTCTTGTCTGGATTTGGCTCCATGTTTCATGTCCTGTTTACATTAGGAATGAGTGCCTCTTTTTTAACTCATTATGAGAGCCCACTATTTGTGTGGGTTAACACAAGCATGTGCAGGTCATGTACAAAGGACAGTCTTGTGTAAAATGTAATCTACAGAGGTAGCTCTGGGTTATTATCACCTGGCTTTCTCTAAAATTACCTCACAATGCTGGAAGTGATTGACTGTGTGCCCCAAAATGAGTCACTGAGCACATAAACTCATCGGGAAAGTGTTTGGAGAGGTTAAATCCAAGGGCCGTTTTCCCACTGACTTCTGTAGGACCAGATGTCTGTTTACAGCCTAGAGGAATATACAGGAAGACAGTATGTCTTCCAGAATCCAGCTTTAATGCACTTCCACGTTGGCTTTGGGTTCAGATCCAGAAACTGAAATGTCCATTTTTTATTCTTTCTGTGATCCAGATCAAAGTACTGGATCACTGGTAATGTAGCCTTTTGCATGTTATTATCATCTTTTAAAACCTTGGGCATCAGAAGAGCTAATGACCTTTACACACCAAACACTTGAAACTCATGCAAATATTTTGTGTAATAAAATTTTTTCTCAGTTATTGTAGTTATTATAAAATGTAGCCATTTACACCGGCCATGAACTCTTGCAGAATTAATTTGCAGCATTTATTTTTTTGGAGTCATGCTTGATTTTTCAGATAAACAGATCTGACCAATCATACCGCTGCATTTGGCAACAAGCACACTCATAGCTCAAAGCCCACACCAGTACTGAATATGCAATGATATGGAAATCTTTTCGCAAGCCTCAACAGTTTCCCCTGTTTCAACTATTATGCTAAGCTAAGTGGATTCTAGCCTCAGCTACTTACTAAACACCCAGACAAACAAACAATAATTAAGTGTATTCCCAATGTCTGTTCCTTTGAGTTGTGAGAATTCATGCCAGTTTTACACTTGGTGGCATTGGTGATTGTACTTTTGCTTTTAAAGCGTGACTGGAGAAAATCTGTGGTATGAAGACTCTTAGAAAATGCACCAGTCACATCTCTTGTGTGAAGCTGTTTGTTATCTCTCATCTTGGCAGTCAACAGCAACCATCTATTGCGGTGTTACTTTGGCTTTCATTGCAACAGCTCACAGGTTTTACTGCTTCATTGTGACCCAGCATTAAAACGTCTTTGCACACCCTGCAGCCTATCACTTTGGCCGGTATGAAAGACGAAACAGATGAGTATGGAGGCCAAAAAGTGCACAAACCCAGTCCGAGGCTGAATCAGGATGTTTACATTATATGACTAACACGTTCTGCCAGAATTAACAAGCAGCTTAAGAAAGGCTTAAATGTCCTGTGGTACTAAATCAGGAAGCAAAGCGCCAAGCTGGGAACACCCCCAGCTACACCGATACATGCCTATTTTAGGACTGGACGTCCATGTTTAAACACTCACCTCTACATCACATCTACAGACAGATATCATATTTTTGTAATACAGTATTTTATCTAAAGTAATGCAGATGTTAGTGTAAAGTAAGCCTATCATGACAATTGCTATTATATTACTATATCACTACTGTTATACACTTATAAGCTCACTAATTAATTTTAATTTTATAATCAAGTATGAAGGTCTGTAGTAATGCATCTCTGATGACATGAGTATACTCACTTTAACTGAAAGTAGTAGAATGGCTACTTCTTGGTTTTAGGAGATTTCACCCCAAATTTAAACTAACTACCTCAGGAGGAACCTCGTGTAATATTTCTATTAGAATGAATTAACATCGCATAGATAACAATAACAGCACTGCTTGTCTTTGTTCTTAATAACACTTTGGTTCTGACCACATCCGTCATCATTTTCACTCTGAATGAATCTGAAAGTCTTTCAGTTACTGATTGTCAAGCAGACAAGAGTTTGATCTGTAATGTGTAAAAAAGAAGGTTTGTTCGACAAAACTCTGGATTGTCATCAGTAAAGTTATATGGTAACGACTGCCATATAGAACCCAACCACTATAGGCAATATTTTGACATTAATACAAATATCTGATCATTTAAAAATCTAAATTTTTTTCTTTCAGACACAAAAACCATAAACAAAGTTCCCTACCATTTGATGTGTGCAGTTATGTCCTTGTTTACGCTCTGTTTACCCAATTGTGCTCAGCTGGTTGTTGTGTTTGTAGCATTACAAACATATTGGCAACAGGGAGTGCCCTTTGGTGGACAAACTATGCAACGTCAAAGAAACACTCTTTAACATTGTTTCTTTACTTTTTCATTTTTATTTATCAACTGTTATGAATGTTAATACAGTCTGTCGGGCAAACAGCTATGATCAGCAATATCGTCCTACTAATAAACCTGTGAGGCGTCGTCAATGCACCCATTCACCTTCTTGCACTTATGCGAAGAAAATGGGAAAATACAGCAACATTTTCCAATTTCTCCCTGGAGGCCCCCAGGTCATTTTAACCCTTTAAAACTCAACCCATCAAAAAATAGCCAGAAAATTCGGATTTATTTTGGAGCTAAGATGTTTATTAACCCTTAAAACAAAATCCACATTTTTTTTTGCTATATCATGTTGTGTATGATCGGCAAAGACATGTCCGATCATAGTGTCCAAAGACATGCAGTTTGTGGGGATAGGTTAATTGATTAGTCTAAATTGCCCATAGGAGTGAATGTGAACGCGAATGGTTGTCTGTCTCTGTTTGTTAGCCCTGCGACAGACTGGGGACCTGTCCAGGGTGTACCCCGCCTCTCGCCCTATGACAGCTGGTCTAGGCTCCAGCACCCCCGGCGACCCTGAAAAGGATAAGCGGAAGCGAATGGATGGATGGATGGATTGGTTTTTGGCAAGTTTTTGTTAGCAACAATGGTAATTTTAGATTAAAAAAAGAAAGAGTTTTGTCCATAACATTTTGAAATGATGACAAGTATTGATCATGTTGAGGAGATAGAGGTCTCTGAAACTCATGTATCAAATATGAAACGAAGGGCGTTATAGGGTTAAAGCCAATAAGTTCTGGGTCTACCCTAGGGTGCCCTCCTAATTTTGTTTCCCCATAACAGTTTCATTGTTGCGCAGTTTTGTTTGTCAAAAGGCTAATTTAATTTTTTTTCTCTCTCTGCGGATTATATAAATAATTGAACAACTTATTACTGTTCAACTGTTTAATAACTGTAATGTGATTAATGAATTTTTTTTACTAATAATAACGTTTCACATCATAGAGTTACAGAAAAATATAATGGAATTACAGTATAACACTTCTTTGTAATGCCCCGGCACTGCTAATAATCTAATCTTTGTGTGTACTGTAAGTTTATAGGACACCTTTTAAATGGTGCTTACAGGTACCGTCACATGAAGCTGAAAATGAATCCAATAAAACAACAGAAAACTCAAGGTAGGAAATATCTTCAGCACTATATCTCCTTCATGTCCACAGCAGAGCCCTCCATAACATGTTGGCTTAACCTAATGTCCCCGATAACATAAATATCCCTGCTTATACAGACTGTGTGATCAATACAGTAACTAAAAGGCTGAGAACAAACCCGATTCAACAAAGAGAACACAGATGAGCTAAAGGAGTTCACTTTACACTTTTTTTTCACGGCGCCTACAAAGTAGCTGGACTGAGGAAACGTGTGAAAATGTGTGAGTTGTACTCTTTCATATTCAGTAAAGTTATAGCCGCGTTCAATATGTGAGCTCTAACATCATCGCGTGGTTGTCAACGCTGTGTGGTTAAAGTGACCAAGTAAATGGTTGCACCTGTGAGTGTGTGCACAGAAATGCATACAAACGCAGTTTCTCACGTACGCTCAGTAACCCCTAACACACACAGCAGATTTGTGAATTATGAGGCTGCTTCCTGGGTAGCAGAACCACCAAATGTTGTGCTATTTGCAGCAGTATAAATGCTGCAATAACCTGAATGCCCAGGAACACAGTCAAGCAAATCTAAACGCAAGAAAATGTGCAGCTAATCTCAAGTTTAAGAATGCTAGCCAGAATTCTTACTATTATTACTATCTCCTGTTTTTGAGAAATGACATATCTAGTGGAGCGTAAACCAGTTACCCACAAGATTAAAACCATCATCAAGCATCTCTCACACCAGGGCATAGACGCCGGACTTCTGGGATTGTCCTGTGTTGCCTCAGTGTTTATCCTTGGCCCTGACTGGGATCTGGGGAGTATGAGACCAGGACAAATGTTTGGTTGTATTTCTAGTCCCTTCATGTCTGCTTTAAGCGACTGCAGCTGTCAGGGAGCTCTCTTTAGGTGAGTGGTCTGTAACACTGGTCAGGTGGCTGGTATCGTTCCTATCGAGCTTCTCCAACAATTACTTAATACTAACTGCCTGGGTCTCTGCCTGAGTCACAGCTCATCTCATCATATTATTCAGAACCAGTTTCTTTCTCCTTATTTGTTTCATTTTTCAAAGTCAATTGCCCCAAATAGTCAATAATTGACATAATGAATGCTAGTCAGAATTATTACTAATATTAATATTCCCACAAAAACACAGAAAAAAACACAATCACAGAGCTGAAAGAAAGGTGGATAAAAACAAGTGATGGTATTAATGCTGGAATCCACTAGTGATGGGTCGTTCGTGAACGAAATGGCTCTTAGAGCCGGGTCTTTGATGTGAACGACCCGAGCCGGCTCCTTATCGCGAGTCGTCACGTGGGTTTTTGCTTTCTTTCTCTCAGCCTCTCTCTCGCACTTTTTTCCGCTTCACTCTGCACGGAGCCTTGTGCTTTACGCTGGGAAGAGGGGGGAGGGGCGGTAGTTACACTCAGTAGCACAGGAACAGAGCCAGAGGGAGAGAGAGAGAAAGAGCCAGGGACAACAACGTCACATTAGAAAGGTATAGTAATCATCCACAACTATTTTTAGTTGCGGATGATAAAGGATTCTGAAAGTTTATTCATGCAGGCCCATTTGACAGAGAATGTGCATCTTCTTTTTGTTTTCATATTTTAATTTATGTTTAATTGTGTTGTGGTTTGCAGTGTTTTGTGTTGTTTCACTTTAAATTTGTAAAAGGAAAAAGCTGAAAAATTAAATAGTTAAAAGTTGAAATGTGAATAGTTGATTTTTGTATTATATGATTTATTTATTAAATTTTATGTGGAGTGAATAAATAAAAGTATATTTACGGTGGCCCCTACAGACAAAGCACATACAAACTTCAAATCACGTACAAACTCTGAAGCACATAAAAACTCAAAACACGTACAAAAGACAACAGAAGTGCTCCAGGATGCTGGGCGCAGTGTTGAGCCTTTGTTATCTTGTGGCTACACAAGCCAGCAAGTACCAACGACCGGATTTGGTGTGTGGTAGTAACAGGTAAATGAACTTTTTTTTAAATTATTTGAATATATATGAGTGCCTGTGTATAAATATACAAACAATACACACATGCTTTCAATTGTGTAATTTAAGTGATCTAGTAGCTCTGCTTTGGAAGTTCAGTTCATGCTAGAAATGTGTTTTGGAGTTTGTACGTGTTTTGTCTCTAGGGGCCACCGCACATATATAAATAAAACCAACTTTTTTTTTACGTTAGTAATTCCTTTTGTGCATAATTTTATATTATTGTTAATAATAAATTAATTAAAGCAAAAAAACAACCCGAAGAGCTGGTTCGGAGCCGAAAGAGCCGGCTCTTTTTAGTGAGCCGAACCGAAAGAGCCGGATCTCTAAAAAGAGCCGGAAATCCCATCACTAGAATCCACAATGGCGCACATACTGAAGCACATATTCAAACAGCTCACCGACAGCAGCCGTCCACATGAGGAGATGAGGGGGAAAAAGTCATCCCTAGAGGCACAGCGGAGTAACCCCAGGATCGCTAGACGGGATTCTGCCACTGAGGCCTCACAAAGAAAGCGATCCAGGGTCGAGCAGTCACGGGAAGATTATACAGGAAAGGAGGTAAAAGGTGGAGTGAGGGGAGGGCAACTCTGACAGAGAAGCTCCAAAGGCCGGGACTCTGAGGATACTTCTGAAGCAATTCTACCCTGGCAGATGCACAAACTTCAAAAACCAAAAATGTTTCTCCCATGAAAAGTGTGGCAGCTGAAAAGGAGCAAGTGCAGTAGAGGAGGTGAGGAGGCTGAATGAAAGAAGCAGCAGTGCATGAGTGGGAGGGAGCAAGGTGAAGAATCATCCTGGTTGGCTTGCCTGTAATCCTTCCCTGGTGGATAAGCCTGACTGATGGCTGTACTAAGAGGTACACTAAGGGAAAACACCACAAGAGGTGTCTTAAGGTCACAGACCAAATTAAGGCCACAAAGCACAGCTCTAAACTAATATACGTAAGACTAAAAAGTCTCACAGCCAAGCACTCAAACATTATTCAGAGATAAAACTACACAAATAGGCTGGTAATAATATTGAATGTCAATTCCAATAGTGCTGGATTTAAAAAGACAAGGCCAAAAATTAAGCCTTAAAACTTTAGTGAAAGCACCAGCATTTACCCTGAAATCATGGTGGAGACATGCTCATGTAAAAACATGCACGTTGAATACTTTGAACCGAATACTGACAAAATACCAGTCTGTAGCCTGCAAACACACAGCTGCAACAGGTTAAATATATCCTACATTTATGAACTCTGCTAACAGATGCTGTTATGTCTTATTTAATTCAATTCAATTTTATTTATACAGCGTGAAATCACAACAACAGTCGCCTTAAGACGCTTTATATTGTAAGATTACCCTACAATAAAACATACAGAGAGAAACCCAACAATCATATGACCCCCTATGAGCAAGCACTTTGGCAACAGTAGGAAGGAAAAACTCCCTTTTAACAGGAAGAAACCTCTGACAGAACCAGGCTCTCGGAGGGGCGGGGCCATCTGCCACAACCAGCTGGAGTGAGAGAAGGAAGACAGGAAAAAAAAACATGCTGTGGAACAGAGACAGAGGTTAATAACAGATAAGATTAATAAAGTATGATTCAATTCTAATCATACTTGTTATTAATGAAAGGTTTTCAACTAGAAACAATTCCTCAGTGAGAGAGATATCCTGCAGTATTCACCCTTTAATCAAATCGACCAACCTTAATCTAAAGTGACATTATGATCTTTTTTTAGCTTGAGCCAGGGCAGATATAAATGATACATATATCGTAGCACAGTAGCAACTGAACAAATACCCTGAAGTCCCTCTGCTAACAGTGTGACAAGAATGAGTATCACATTAGCTGATAGAGAGCCAGTCCGGTTTCACTCTTGTCCTCTCATGCTTCAGTTCACTTGCACACACAGGAGAGTCAACATAAGCTAGTCTTGTTCTGAGAAGCTGGTACATTTACTGAGGGGATTGGTTTCCCTTAGTCGGCTGCTCTTTGTACCTTACAACAACATAACGCACCTTAATGCAAGTGTTGTTGCTCAAACAGCTCAAACTCAGTAAGTGGCACTTCTGTTGCCCACAGGATCACACTATTCACATGTATCCACAAAAGGAATCCACAGTGCTCCAAAAACAAAACTCTGTGTGAACGGAGCAGGACAGACACCCAGCAACAACCCTCGCACGTGGACCTCATCTCGCCTTTATAATGTCGGAGGGCTTTTTGTTGAGTGACCCCAGGTGGAGAAAAGGAGTGGCAGCAGGGTCCTCGAGAGAGCAGCACCACACACACATACACCCACACAGCTCCACAAAATCTAACCAGGCCCCCTTTTTTTAATTCTTGCACTGTAGTAATGGAGATTTGCATAATTCAGATTTTAAAATAAGCAATTATTAATCTTGTACTCTTCTTCTTCTTCCTAGCGGTTTATATCACACGACGCAGGGTCCGCTATCTTGCATGCCTTCCTCCACTTCTTCCTATCGAGGGCGTCTTCTGGTGTAACATTCACAGCCTTCATATCATCCTTGATTCGGTCCATCCAGCGCTTTATTAATTATTAATCTTGTACTAATAGTGAGCTTCATTTGAAGTAAGAATTTCTGAGTTCCTAGTAAGGAACCCTCCTGTTTTAGCTCCTTGCCCTTTAAGAACACCTTTCTCATGAGAAAAATTTCTCCCCCTTGCAAACAGAAGGTGGTAGAGCTTGTGTGTGTGATATTCATCCACTAATCATGAGATTAGAAAAAATACAGTTTGAAACCTGAGCTTTTGGCTCACAAGGATTAACTGTGCATGCTCTGACCTTTGACCAATGAGCATCTGTCCGTGGAACAGTGTATATATAAAGGGAAGGAAAACCATTAGCATCTGATTTACCAATAATCTTTTCTTATCTGCAATGACTATATTAATTTCAACATACATGGATAAGTAAATGAGACTTTGGAGTCTATCTTGCACAAGGAACCACACAGACCACAGTAGGCAGGGTAATATGATCCAAATGGTAAACTAAGATTTACAAATGTTAAAATGATTTGTGTGTGACTTTGGAGGACACACAAATGTGTTTATTGGGGTTCATTGAGTTACTGATTTAGTCCACTTAGACATGTTACTATTGACTAGCTACCAGGCCGCCAGGCGCACCTCTCTCTAGCCAATCCATTCTCACTCCCAAGTCATCACATACAACAATAGCAATAATATTATTTGTATGCACTTTTTAAAAATACACAGTTACAAAGTGCTTCACTGTTGAATCACACATTCAAACATAAAAACACAGAGTCAAACACATGCCCTTATATTCATTACAGCAGACACACATTACCAGAACAATTATAGACAGAAATTTTGCAATGCTTCTGACATGAAAGAAACAAACTGGGTGAGCTTTGAAATGTGAAATTCAAAATGAAATGTTTTCTCAAAAATAACAGCAGCGTTCTTAGCAGATGTTAGTGTGATAGTGTCAGTTCATTTAAAAGTGTGATGTGACCACAGTGACGTCCCAATTTAAAGCATTTCACTTGCTAGGCCCACGTCCTCATTTGAGGTTTGATAGCGTTTTAGTAGATAAAGGTGAATGACTTGGACATGAATTGAGCTGCGGTTTAGGGAAGGCCTCAAAGGGGACTGGGTGGGCCCTGTCCGGCTAGAGAAGTGAAGAAGTTAAAGAAGTAAAACGGGGAGGGAGGGACGGTGGGGCACGTAAACGAGAACAAACAGCTTGTAGAACTGGGGGAACATATACAGATGAGAACCGGAAGGAGCGTGTTTGGAGGCGTGGCCCCGCTCCTGAATTTCAGATACTTTATCTCCAATTAGCTGACTGATTTGCCATCTTGGTTTTTGAAATCAGGTATGAGAAGCAAAAAGGTGACAGAAATATGAGAAGCAGGTCAGTCCTAAAGATGTTCTGCTTTATTTATATTTTTCACTTTATTAGGGACCAAAATGAAACTCAACATCATTTCCGTGTGTTTATAGAGCTCATAGAGGAGGGAAGACAGGGATCATTTTCCCAGAGAAGCCAAAGTTGTCTGGATCCCAGCAAGGATTTGAGAGAGATCTAAATGAGAGATGTGATATTACTTTTGTAAATTCAGTCTAAAGTGATGCCACTCACTTATGGCGTGCTGATGGGTGGGTATTTGTCAAGTGACCTAGAAATCTATTTCTCTCATAGGCCTTCAAAATACAAGAAGTCTACATGAAAACAGAGCCCCTTATTGGGAGTATTATCACAGTTTATGGGTTATGGCTATTATTTAATATTATTTTCAAATATTTTAACTTATTTATTACAATGTAAATAATTTTATTTTTTAAATCTGCACAACAAAAATGCACAACAGAAGACGAATAATGCTAACTTCCACAAGCGGAGACTAATATAAGCTAATTCTATTCTATTTAACTGTCTGTGGACAATGTATATTTACAGGTCTAACTATTTAATAAAAGCACAAAGGAGGTCCCACTTTATTCTAACTAAATGTTGCATCATGAGTCTTTTTTTTTTTAAAGTTATTTATGCATCAGTAGCCCATGCTGCATTTTATATACCTCCAATGTCAGTCAGCGAAGCGGCTGCGGCACACCTGCACCAGGGCAAACCTCCGCCTACCCCACTCCTGCTTTACAGGTGAAAATAGAGCAACAGGATCGCTGAGTCTTTGATTTTATTTATTTTCTGCTGTGTTTTACTTGCATCTATTTTAAAGAGTGAGTGTAAACACAAAAAAATATTTTATTTTATGTGCTGGAATGTGCAGAAAATAGGTTTAAATGTTAAACAAATTTCTCCCAGTCAGAGAATGTTGCATATAATTAATTTTTTTAAAAGATTAAAACTAATAAAACAAGTTTTAAAAAGAGACTTTTCCATTTGATTACATTTTGTATGATGGATTATGCAGAAAAAGTAGAATTGGGCTGAAAGATCTATCGCTTTATCACCTATTCAGGTTGTAAATCTAAGTAATTAATTACTTTTGACAATAAGTAATCAGTAAAGTAACGGGATTGTCATGGTCCGCGGCCCGGCGTCCGGGGTGCTGCTGGGATGTCCACGCCCACGAGCGTGGCTGCTAACCCCACACCTGCATCCCATCCCAGGCGATCATCAGGTGGACTATTTAATCCTGCCCTACCTGCTGCTCCACGCCAGTCCGTAGTCGCCTCTCAGCGATCACAACTCGGCGTGTTTTTGTTTACGAGCCACCTGCCTGTCCACCTGTCCGCCTGAGATTTGGTTCACCATCAGCTTCGCCGTCTTGACCCCTTTTGGAGCTCCACCCCCCTCTGGTTCACTCGGCCCGGCTATCACCGTGAGACGCACACTCCACCTTCCCTCGTATGCTGCCTTTTTTCCACACCCCAGTAATCTGTCTCTCTTTTTGTTTTACAGCCTCTCACAGCCCCGCTCTCGGCGTTCCCTGCGCGGTCCCTCGGTTTCTTCTGGTTCCATACGTTGTTTTTCAGGCTACCCTCACGGGACACCTTTAGTTGCAATAAAAATTACTTTCTTTATTCGCTCCTACCCTAGTGTGTGTGTTCTGCTACTGGGTCCTGCCTGCGCTCGGAACTTCGGTTCATGACAGGGATTGCTTTTGGGGGAAGTAATCAGTAATTAGTTACTGATTACTTTTTTCAAGTAACTTGACCAACATTGATTGCTACACTCATCTTTGTTCCTGTCTTTTCCCTCACCCTCAACCAACTAAATCTCCTGAGATCTCTTCCTGTTAAAGGGGAGTTCTTGTACCCTGTGATTGCTTGGTGCTTCTTCGTACTCTGATGGTTATAACCATCCACATCCACAACCATATAGTTTGATTAGGTGGGCCCCACCTGTGTCATCAGTGCTAAAAAATATATTGATTACCTCACTTTGCCCAACCTGGGGCACACAACAACAGCCTATCCTTAAATTACTGTGTTTGCCCATGTCTATCCCAGGTGGAAAACCCAAGTGGGTCCTACGTGTGTTTCCCATTTTGGACCAAGTTAAGTGTTTCCCATGTTTGACCCAGCTAGGACCTACTAAAAGTGCCCACTTGGGATTGCCCATATGGGTTTAATGTGAAAAACCCAAGTAGGCCCCATACAAAAAGCCCAGTTTGAGCCCATGCCCACATGGTACCCATCCAGCCCAAGCAAAAACCAGGTGGGGCCCATATACACACGTTGGCTGGGTAGGGCTCTCTCTGATAAGAATACCACACAATAATTAAATACTTTATACAATGACTACTCTTAACTACTTAAAACACAGTAATGTGATGTAAAATGGAGATCACGGAACAGTTTTTTATTTTGTCATTATCTGTTAACCTATCAGATTTTGACGCATATGCCATTTGACACTTATCGCGTTACAAATCTTGTCATGTACTTGCTTGTTTCCGCTCACACACTCAAAACTTGTGATAGTTAACCTGCCAGTATGAATGAGGGCTAATCTAATAGTTACAGAACTGGCTCTCTCAGACATATATTCATTTGAAAACCCAAATCATCGAGGCAGGAGCTCACCAGCTGATCCTCACTGCTCTCCAGATGTGTCTTCTCCGCTGCGGCAGCTGTTGCTGCGTCGCCCCCGCCATCGCCGTCCGGAGGCTCGGCCAGCCTCTCCAGGCACGCAGACCCCAGAGAGGAGCTCTTGTGGTGGGACTGCACCAGCTGAGACACCGTGGGTTTGTTTGGGCTGGTGGACTTGTGCTTGATCGAAAACTGCAGCTTGTCCCGGCCGACTGCTTTGCCGCAGAGCTGTGCCTCCTTAATGTCCACATCATCCGGAGAGGAGAAGAGCAGGTCGGGCTGCGAGGAGGAGATTACCCGGTCCAGGACGACATTTTCCTTCCGCTTCATCTTCTTGAACATCCACATGCCTCGCTCCTTCTTGTCTTCTGGCTCTCTGGCGCCCAGCTTGGGGCTGAGCAGCGGCTTGGCTTTGGCTTGAAGCTGTTTCCACATCGTGTTTTGTTGGGATGAACTGCTCTCATTCTCGTCCGCCTCGCTCCGCTCCATTCCCGCCTCTACTCGGAGCTCCGGCAGGCTGTCACATCGGTGGACAGGACCACTGAAATACCCCGTTTGTACTATTTCGCCGCATCAGACGGCTGCAAACGCGCCGAAACCTGTACCCAAAAGCACGGAAATACTTCCTCCAGCCAACAGGGCTGTGCGTAGCTCATCTGAAGACCTGAAACTAATGACGTAGTGCCCCTTACCCTGCACCATCAAACAGTCTACCAATAAGATCAGTTTACCATTAAACTTTAGATAATTTGTAGTACGAAAGTTTAACTGCACACCAGTCTTTCATTGACAAAGTATATAACTGTATATGAAAAATAAATGTTTAGACCTCATCAACAAAGAGATGAGCTACAATATTCTCACACGTAACCCTCAAAATATATAACCCCAGCAGAAATATATATTTTTATTTAGTCTCTTTGCTTTTTATACAGTGAAATTACATTATTTACTCTCCTGCACTGAAAAAAACCTTTGTACACAGTCTGGGAGTAACTTAAACTTTTTCTTTGAACATTATTTGCATTATTTTAAAAGAAATCAAATTATTAAAATTCATTTTACGGGACCTTAGAAACAGTGGGTCAGTGTAATAGTATAAATAATAACCAGCCTGGTTTACGACGCCTATTACTCTTTTTGGATAAGACGACGAGATCAGTGACTAACTTAAGCCTGAATCCAAATGGACAGGGTATTACTCAGTGGGTGTCCTCAGGATGAGCACCAGACACAAGCTGCTAAAGCAGCTGGATAAAAGGGACATTCGTCTTGTGCCAAAAGAAAGTTGGCAATGAAGCAACAAATGATGAAAAAGCATCCATGAACCCTGACTTTAGTGCATGTCGTTATGAAAGTTTAAATGGCAAAGAAACATCTTCAGGATCTAAATTTGTTTGATGGATTTCAATTTCAGTTCAATTCACTTCCTTTTATATATCACCAGATCACAAACAACAGTTACCTAAAGCCACTTAATACTGTAAGGAGACCCTACAATAATACAGAGAAACCCAAACAATCAAATGACCCTCAGACAAGCACTTTGGCAACAGTGGGAAAGGAAAACTCAATTTAAACTGGAACCAACCTCTGGCAGAACCAGGCTCAGGGAGGGGCAGCAATTTGTCAAAATAGGTTCCTATGTCGTCCAGTGGTGCACTAATCTTAGTCTCTCACTGAGCATGCTCCTGTGACTGGCCAGCACATCAGGAATTGGTTGTGAGGTATTGTCCAGCATTGTCCTTATCTTGGACAGCATTCACCTCCCCGATACCACCGTAAGGAAGTCCAGCTCCGTCCCCATAACATTACTGGCCTTGCAGGTCAGTTTATTGAATCTGTTGGCATCTGCGACCCTCAACCGGCTTCCCCAGCATGCAACAGCATGCAGGATGGCTCTGGCCACAACAGACTCATAGAAAATCCTGAACATTGTCTGACAGATGTTAAAAGACCTCAGCTGCTTCACAAAATAGAGAGGACTCTGGCCTTTCCTGCAGTGTCCAGGGTTTTTTAAATTCAGTCCAGGTTATTATCAGTGTGTACTCCGAGGTAGTTATAGTCCTCCACAATGCCCAAATCGACCACCTGGATTGAAACAGGGTGACAGGTTTCCTGGTCCTCCGAATGTCCACAATAGATTCCTTGGTCTTTGTCACGCTGCAGATGATTCTGCTCGCACCATGTAACAAAGCAGTAAACCACAGTCCAGTACTCTGTCTCATCACCGTCACCAATGCATCCAACCACTGTAGAGTCATCAGAAAACTTCTGAAGATTGAAGGGCTCTGTTCAGCGACTGTAGTCCTCGGTGTAGAGGGAGAATAATAAAGGGGAGAGGACAGTCCCTTGTGGTCGCCCAATGTTGCTGATCACCTTGTGAGACACACAATGCTGAAAGCGCACATGTTGTGATTTTCCTGTCAGGTAATCAACAATCCAGGACATGTGAGAGGCATGTACCTCCATCGCTTTCAGGCCTGATGGTACTGAATGCACTGGAAAAGTAAAAAAACACAACCCTCACAGTGCTTGCCAGCTGGTCTAGATGGAGGTAGACATGATTGAGCAGGTAGATGATGGTTTCCTTAACTCCAGAGCACTGCTGGTAAGTGAACCGAAGGGGGTCCAGATGTTGGTTGAGCTGAAAAAGTTTAAAGTATGGAGAAAGAGCAACAGAAACAGAAACAGACTGCATGCCAGTTAGTTCATGTGTCTGCAATAACAGACACATGGTAAAATAAGAAGACGGACACAAAAGAATTTTACACAAAAGAATTGTTTTATTTGTACCTATTATGGCCTTGTTATACTGCAAATCACTATGTTACGCTGTTCCTGAAAAGGGCTATGTTATAAAGAAAACTGTATCATCACCACATAATAAAGCTAGTATGTTACAAATATGGGATGTAGAACAATTTTAATTCAGGAAATATTCTCTAAAGCATTTTCAAAACCTCTGACATGACAGTCCATAAAATAACATCCGTAATATGGTAAGCATCAATGTTTCTTACACAGTGAGGATGTCGCCATTTAACCATGAAATTAAAACTAAAATACTGTGTCATTGTTGCACATATGACAATATCATAGTTGTAGTAAATAGTTGTCAAAAGATCCATATAAACAGAAAAAGTAACTGATGAACAACAGACACAAAAAGCCAAACAACACAGCGTTCCTCTAAATCCAAAACAATTTGCATAAAATTAAATCCTCAGTTGAGGACTTATAGCCAAAGACGCTTGGTTTAAAGAAGTACTCTGACTGAGCCTTCTTCCTTTAATGTTTATATTATTCCTCGCACTGGAAGGTTCGCCATCACTTGTCTTATCCTGCAGGTAACATTTGATCTGTGATTTTTTTAAATAACGACAATAGCTTTTTGGATTGAAAAGACTGATGTTTACCAACATATATGTTTTTATTATAACTATATTCTGTTGGTGAGAAACAAAGCGTTGATTCTGTTGGGATTTCTTTGACCCTTTTCCCATATTGTTTTCATCTTTTTACACAGCCAAACACACTGAAACAGTGTTCATCTGTCATAAATTAGAGTTACATGTTAATGATTTATGGTAATATATACAAGCTGATTTTTAATCTTGTGTGGAGATTTCAGTATTCCAAACTTTCGTTCCATATATCTTCCTTATAATGTAAAATCTCTGATGAACATGTTGCAAAAAGAGTGTAGAGCTCTGATATTTTCATAGTTTCAGTAAAAGTCTCATCAGCTCGATGTATATTTATTTTGACTTTAAATGCATACATAAAACAAAGTTCCAGATGAATCTGACTGATAGTATTATTGCTGTAATTATTATTACCATTACTGTTATTATTATGATAGATATTGCAACTTTTTTGTTACCACAGCAATCATGAAATAGAAATCTGATATTGCAACAGTCCTGTTGTATATAAAACAGAAACTATCTTGCACTGAAATGCAAAAAGGCAACATGAAATATACACCTGGTTAGGGCTGCTCGATTATGGCAAAAATGATAATCACGATTATTTTCACTGAAATTGAGATCACGATTATTTGACGATATTTATTTAACCCTTTAAGACCTACTATAGAACCAAGTCCACCAGAGCTTATATTATTTTTATTTATTTTTTTTACATGCTGTAGTGCCATTTGTGGGAGCATTTCAAGTTGCTATACATCAATACAACTGTTATAGCCCATATTTTAATAATATGTATGCATTAAGTGCATAGTAATTACATAAATTGCAAAAAAGTGCAATAAACTACAAAAAAAATTGAAAATCGCTTTTGTTTTGTTTACATATATTTCTACTTGGAGAAATTTAAGAGGTTTATCCCTCAAAACTTTAAATACAATAAAGTTGCAAAAAATAGTTTCCCACCACAGGAAATTTATTTTGAGTGTCTTCATAGTTTTATTTTGGAGATACAGCAATTTTTATATACTGCAGGAAAAACAAAAAACAATCCTATGATGCAAATTTGCAAAGAAAACAGCATGTGCATCATTTCACTGTGGGAAGTGTTACGAACAGCTGATAGGAACGGCAAAGCGTGTTTCTGGAATATTATGCTTTTGTTCCTGCAAGCGCTTTTTATGCAGTTTTTGCAAAGCTATATGTGGAACGAAACCGTGACCGAGGACAAGCTGATGGCATCAGATGTAAGTACAACTCCTCCGGTTTCATATGCAAAACAAATTATTGCGCTAGCTTACACGGTTCAGGTTCTACAGGGATTTAAAAATAGTTACGCAAAACGGAGCGTGCAGCTCTGACCGGCTTTAAAGGGTTAACAATGACTTTAAAAAAATAATATAAAATAGTGTGCAACACCACTGAAGTTTTTTTTTTTTTTTTAACTCTTTTCAACCAACGGCAGTCACTCTCCTCTCCAAATAACTTCTGCTTAGCTTTCTGAGCTTCCCTCGGGTCCTCTTAATCAGCGGTCTCCAACCTTTTTTGCGCCACGGACCGGTTTATGCCCGACAATATTTTCACGGACCGGCCTTTAAGGTGTCGCGGATAAATGAGGGAGGGGCTAATAATCGGCTCAGTCATTTTTAATGATCGTTGAAAGCCCAGATCGTAATCGTGATTAAAATTCGATTAATTGAGCAGCCCTACACCTGGTAACCCACAAGTGATTTTGTCTTACTGGATTCAAGTTGGTCTTAAAGTCAATTTATGACTACCCCTCTATAGTAGTGGCCACTTGGTATTTGATTAAACTAATTGTAACATTTGTTACATACAACAAACTACGAGGACTGCATGAACAGCATGCTCTGCTTGTGGCTCTGTTGGCTCATTCAGGTATATCTTTTTGCCAAACAGTGGAACTGCTTCACCTGTTTTGATGCTGCAGACCAACGCTGATCATTCATTGTGAATGTCATGAAGATGGTTTTATTTTTCTTTGTGTGAGTTTGTAGAAATACCAAATATTCTTAAAAAAAATAACAACATAAAAAGTTATGCCCCCTTTAAATACATGGATTTAAAAAGCATTTTGGCATTATCTTGTTTACCAGGCAACCCTTAAAGAGAGCCTATTTTGCTCATTTCCAGCTTTACTTTTATTTTTCTACAGCTAGGCCAGGTAGGAGGTGGTTCTGTACTCACGTCTGTGTGCGCCAGATGACCACATTATGAAGACCCACTCTCACTGACATCATGCAGAGCCAAAACCAGAGCTCATGTGAGCCTCTGGCCATGTTTAAATAAATAAAATCAGTTGTGTGAACATCGAACACTATAACAGCACTGAAACAAAATAGGTTCCCTTTGACTTTTTAGGATTGATATCTTTTTAGGTTGCACGTTACTCTTCCTACTCATAAATGCCTAGATTATTCACAATGCAAGACAACTGCAGACAGATGTGTAGGAGACTGTAATGTGCTTATTAACTGTACATTATATAAAATATGGATGCACCACCAGGTTAGAAAAGTTCAGCCAATGCAGAAGAGTCTTGATGTGTAATACCCCACCCAACCATCTCTGGGTTTAATAGAAACCCATTTAAAAACATCAGCATGTCCACTCAAATACAAAGTACTTTATATTATAATTTCAGTATTATGGGAAATAAGTTATTAGACTACTCCTGATCCTGAGTCCTGATCAGGACACTGATTATATTAAGCCTGATTAAGCAGATATTAAACCTCAAAGAGCAGTGTGTTTCTCCAGTCAGCATTTCAGTTCCACTCACTGTATCATCTGACCATTGTAGGAAAACCCCACATTCAGAATAAGTATTATTAGTATTGTTATTATATTACCAGCAGCTGTTCCAGCTGTTTGTCAGTCCACAAGTACAGTACAAACAATCAGTGAATAAACTACTTAATTCATTGAGGGCATACATGGAGCATTTCAAGTAAACTAACCATCCCTAAGCCTGTGGTCTAAAAATAACAAAGTGCAAGCTACTCCCTATTGTTTAACATGACTCACTTGGCTAATGACTGTACTTTATCAAACGGCAAAAACATCATGCTGTCATTCATCTACTATATTTTTTGTGACCAGAGTTTAAAGAATTAGGTGAAATATTGACACTGAAGAATTTTTCATCTCAACCCCTAAAAACATGGCATCGGTGAGGGATCACTGCCATCTAAATAAAGATATAAAGGGACAGAGATGCTGTGGGAGAGCGGAGTCACAGTTCCTGTTCATGCATCTGCTGCTGCATCTTCTGAAGCATCTGCTGCATCCTCCTCAGCTACAGACACACCAGATAAACACAAGACAGAGACAGGGGAGCAAGAGGAGCATGAAAGACAGCTTACATAATAACACATATGGGTCATCAATTCACATCAGTGTCTTGCTTATATAACACCCACTGTAATGTATTATTGAGCATCTGAGGTATATCACAGAGTCACAGAGTCGTGTTTTTGACACTCACTTCTTCATCTTTCGTCTTGATAAGCTTCTCAGCCTCAATATCTGGTGTAGACAGTGGCAGAATCGGGTTGGGGCTCTCCACACGCTTATCTGCATTCATCTTACTGTAACAGGACACATAAACATGAGGGATGAGAACAACAGGCTGCCGGCTTCCATTTGTTTCGCAGTCATCCATCACAGTAACACTGGATTTTTTTGTCAGCAAGACAGGAAAATGAGCTAACTCGTTCTTCTGTCTGCAATGGAAGCACAAAGTGTTAAAGCCTTTACTAACAGGATTGTTATCTGATAATAACTTCATTTGAATTATTATGATGGTAGATTCAAATGCAAACAGAAACCAAGGCTACAAAGTAAAATTGATGAGATAACAAGTCAAACTTTTGACTTAGTAATAAAGTCACATAATTTGGCTACGCAACTAATGACACAAAATTATGAGATTAAAAATAAATGTTGTGTTATTAAGTAAAAATGTATACTCACATTTGGAATATACATATATACTGACTGCTCAAGAAAACTTTAAAAAATTACAAGAAAATCATGGTCTTAAGAAGTGTAATGTAATGAAATGAACTTTTTGTCACATACTTTTTGAATATGTCAAAGATCTACTAATCACCCTGGTTTTGTTCTCCATATCTCAGTTTTACTCATAATTAACCATGTTTTGTGACCATGTGTAGGTTTTGTCAGGTTCACACCTCGTCATGTTCTGGATGCACTGTGCCCTGTAGTTCTCATAGTGACAGTCACTGGTGATGTCCTTCAGGTCGTGCATGTGGGTTCTTATCAGCATGGTTCTCAGCTTCACAAAGTCGCAGTGAGACGGGTTCTCCACTGCACGCAGGACAGGATGAACGTGAGGGTGAATCCAGACAGACTGTTGGCCAATCAGAATTGGGAAAGACAGCCGCACAGCTGCAACCTCCAGTTTAGAGCTGCTTACCCTCCACAATGCCCCAGGGGTAGACTCTCCCTCTCACTCTATGACCTCGAGCTTCTACCACAGTGTTGCTACCAATCACAGCAAACGGCGTGCTCTCCTGCATCACAAGCAGCAGCCACAGAGGAAAGATTCAGATTCCTAATGTCAGAATAAAAGTACAAATACTACTGTTTTATTTAGTGGTACTTCATTCCAAATAAATGTTTTCAATTTCATGTTTTTATTCAGCTAGAAGTAAGATTGTATTGAAGCAGGGGTTAGTTGCAGCTATCATCTGAAAATAGAAAACCATAAAGAAGGAAATTAAAGACGCTGTTTTGGACATATTCAATGTGAATCCTGCTCACCTTCAGCTCTTTATCTTGCTGCTTGAACTCTTCATCCTCATCCGAGTCACAGTGAGGGAACTGATAGATCTTTATCCCATATTTATCGATCTCTTCCCTCACCTGGAAGAAAAAACACATATGAGATGTGATGGATAGCAGCAGAACCACACACATACATACGCCCACAGAATGAGAAAATTTAGCAAGAAGTCAGTGCCCTTCTGTACTGTATATGAAGGCTTTAGAGAGATGTATGAATCATCCTGCGCTAAAAAGAGCTTCAAAAGATTTGCATGTCATCACAGAACTGGACCACAATTTAGGCTAAATGAGACAAAAATGGATCCTTTATTTTATCATTTTTTGTTATGTATTAGAAAAAACAAATAATAAATCATCAAAAACAACAAAGATTTTTCCAGCTCAGACATCAAAGGTACACTTTTATGAGACAGTGTAGCTGTTGCGTGCTATGCTTGCAGCACCCAATACCAATAAAAAAGTAAATTTGAAAAATTTTGTTTAGGAAATTGTTGATTATTTTGCTACGTAGATTATACATATCTTCACGAATACTGTTTCTTTGAGTAATTTTGTATTCAGGGCCACAGAAATGTTGTTTAATAGTACTTTATATGTTTTTAACAATTTAATATTTGTTTAATTCCTATGCTTACAATATTATAATGCAATGCTAGCACTAGGCTAAAAAAATGTGTATTGTTTCAGAAAGATGCTAGCTGTGGACTGTCACATAAATAAAGGAAGTAAATGTTCAAATAAATTTGTATTCTTTTGATAATGTGGGTAACAGGGTTGCATCGGTTGAGTGACACTCAGAATAGTCAGAACAGATGAGAAAAACACAAAATATGTCAAAGAGGAGGCCATGAGGTTAACACAGAGCTCAATCATGTCACTTCCTTTTTGTTATGTATTTAATATATACTTTACGTCAGTTTATTTAACATTTATGTGTGTTTTTCTTAGGTTTTTGGTTGATATTTGGTCTCCATTAAAATTACAGTGCCATAATACTAGCAAAAGCATCTCCTAGTGAAAATGCAATGTGAATGCTGAAAATGTGAAGATTTTGCCTGAAAGGTTTAAAAATATTTGAAATATTCAAAGCTCAACTTGCAGAATAAGCTTAATTGCATAAGATTACCAAAAGATCAGCCAGCTTAAGTGTAAAAAACGAGAGTACCAAAACCTGAAAATGTGCTAAACAAAATAAAAAAACATACACAAACTAATCTTAATTTGTAGTCTAAGGAAGACTACGATGACCTGGGTGACTGAGAACCTTCACAGACATAATCTTAATTTGCTTACATTTGTGTAAAGGAAAGAGAAAGACATTTTTTTAATCATTCTCCACCCTCTTAGAGCAGGTGATGTCATCATGCAGTGGAGGAATAAATTCCATTAACTCAGTTTTCATGTTTGTAAAGTTTATTTATGGATGTGAAAGGGATTACTATTGCAAAAAAAGTAATTAAATTACTGTTACTTTCCCATAAGCACGCTGTGTCACTGCGTTACTGAACCGTGATTTTGTTAGTGAGAGTGTCTCATGATAATGACGTAAGCGACGGTCGTGGTAACAGACGTGTGTAGATCAACAATGGATAATATATAGAGTGCGGAGAGAGTACGACCGTGCAGCATTTAAAGCTTAAGTGCTGACATTACTTTGAGTTTGACTCTGTAAAAAGTGTCAAAAACATTAGCGTCCACTGTTCACTGCGTGGGAAGAAAATTTCTTTTTACAGCGAAAAAACTGAGCAAGTACTGAGCACGCTGCCACGGGAATGTGAAATTCACAGAGAGACCCCCGGATACTCCCACTGACATGACCGCTGCAGCACCGGGCAAACCTCCACTGGCTCCACGACTGCTAAACAGGTGAAAATAGATTAAGAAAATAGAAAATAGAGCGACAGGACTCAGAGCCGCAGAGTCTTTGATTTTATTTATTTTCTACTGCGTTTTACTTGCATCTATTTGAAAGATGCAAGTAAAACACAAAACATTATTTTATTTTATGTGCTGGAATATGCAGAAAATAGGTTTAAATGTTAAACAAATTTCTTCAAGTCAAAGACTGTTGCATATAATTTAATTTTTGCTTGATGCAATGTGCATAAGGTTTTTTGTTTTTGTTTTTGTTTTGTTTTTGGCCTGTCCCGTTTGGCTCTTTTGCCATCAGAATTATTGTCTAAAGGCGAAGAAAGATGCCCAACGGATTTACTTTACCAAATTGACCATCCCAGCCTTGCCGTAATGGTCCATTTGATTCACCTTTTATTGTTTATTTTATTTTCATTTGCTGAATACGGGACAGACTTGACTGGGGGAAAGAAGGGGAGAAAGAAAGAGGGAAAGAAAAACAGCTGAGAAGAGGGACGGGGGAGAAGGGCAAAAAACAAAAACCAACAGAATAAGCAGAGAAAAAAAATACATATATCGATCACCTGTTGAGAAAGAAAAAAGAAAACAAGCAGAAGAAAACAAGAGTAATAGAATAAACAACATCACAATGATATATGGGAATATGACAGTAAATACTAAATATTAAACATTATTGTGCCGCACATAAGATCAACAGAACACAGTGTGCTTTGAGGTAGGAGCCAAAAAGGGTGTAGTTTGTGTGTGTGATCACCCGTGTGTACACCTGTGAGCATGGACGCGCTTGTTTTTAAAAGGTTCCTTCATGTAATGATCTGCTAGAGCAGGGGTGTCAAACTCAAATGGGCCAGTGGGCCAAAATTCTAAACTGGAACAAAGTCGCGGGCTAACATTAATATTTATTGAAAAAAAAAAAATTCTTCCTCTAGATATAAGAATGAATCTTTTCTTATGGACTCAAACAAGTTTTGCTGAAAAACTGAATATGGAACAAGCAAAGCTTAATACTAAACAATATATATATTAGCTGTATAATACCAGTAGGCCTGCTCCAATAGTAATTTGGTATGGCTTTGCGGGCCAAATGTCATTAGGCTGCGGGCCAAATGTGGCCCGCGGGCCAGAGTTTGACACCTCTGTGCTAGAGGGTGTGGGGGAGCCACAGCCCCGTCCTCCAGGGCATGAAGCAGGTATGGAGGAGATCAAAACTCCAGACATCCAGAGGCCCCCAGAACACAAGAGACCAAGGAAGACCAACAGAGGGGCAGCCGCGCCACTGTCCCAGTAAGAGCTGAGGAGAGTCCCAGATGAGGGCTCACTCAGCAGCCGCGGAGCAGAAGCCAGGGGGGGTTGCAGTGACGCGCCCGTGAGCTCCGCCGGCAGCCAGCTGCGCCTGAGTGACCGAGCCCCAGGCCGGGGGCACCCCACCTCCGAAGTGGCCCGAGCGAGCCCCAGGCTCCAGGCCCCGATAAGCGGCCGCCAAGGAGTGAGCCGGTGTGTACCCGGACGCCCATCCCACAAAGAACCTACAATGCACCGATATCCAAGGTGGGGGAGATAGGCCTCCAAACCTTGGAGGGCCTGAGATGTGCCCAGAGAGGTGGCGTCTGATACCCAACCTGACATATAGACACAGAAATACAGGCACACACAGACACAAACATCCATCCCACCCTCATGCTCTCATATGCACTTACTCCACACTCAACCAACGTGGAGACAGACATAAAGAGACGCTGTACACACGATCACACTCCCCAAGCGTACTCTACAAACCGGGTCTAGGTACCCTTGCCCCTGGAGGGGGGAACTGCACCCAGACCCAGGTGGTGTTACCCTTTTCCCTGCGGTGGGGAGAGGCAGACCACCCCGACTCCGCAGCAGCAGGGAGGCCCCACACTCCAGACCCCAGTCGGACGGCCAACTCCTCCTCCTAGCCCCCCTGCTCCAGCAGGCCGCAGAGAACGGGGGTGAGAGAAGACTCCAAACCTCCCTCCACCCGCTCATTGTAGTGTTGATGCATGTGTGTTCTAAGGTGCATTTAAAACCCAGGAGGGCATGGAGCTACCTGCCAGAGAGCAGCAGGTAAGCGCATAGTCCCTCCTGATAGCCCTCAATGTCTACGTGTATTTAAAATTGAGAGGTGGGCAGCGACGCCAGGGGTGAGGTGTACACCCTGATGGTAATTTGGACTCCGTGATTGTGCCCACCCCCAAGATCCTACATGTATGTGTTATGAGAGTGTGAGTAATGTGAATGTCTAAGTTGTGGGATAAAATTGAGGCAGAGGCAGCCAGAAGGGGACAGAGGGGGGGGGGGGGGGGGGGGGGGTAGCTTCCTCTGCACCCTGGTGACATACCCCTACTCCAAGGCCCTGCATGTGTGGGTGGTTGTGGTGGAGCGGGAAGAGGGAGGCAGCTGGATAATGTGCATAAGGTTAAAGGATTAAAACTAATAAAACAAGTTTTAAAAAGAGACTTTTTCATTTGATTACATTTTGTATGATGGATTATTCAGAAAAAGTAGAATTGGGCTGAAAGGTCTATTGCTTTATTACCTATTCAGGTTGTGTATCATGTTTTTAATTTTGTTTTACAGTAGGTAATGACATCATGCAGTGGTGGGGAAAATGCCATGAAAAACGAAACTCTTCAGAAAACTTAAACTGTAACTTATAAGTTACATTTAAAGAGGATTGAAAGATTTCTCCATTAATTTGTCTGTAACATGAAGTATGCAGAATTGGTTAAGTGCTAGTTAAGGATCTCAGTAATGTGAATTTTTAAACAGCATTCACATTAATTTGGGACTTTTCATTTATTTTACAGTGAAAATACTTCAGCATAAATTCACTTTTTATTTTCCACATATAAAGCTGTCATAATTGCAGTGAAATCATGTGTCTTTATGATCTTACCCTTTCTTTGAGTTTCTTTATCTCAAAGGGAGTGAGGCAGTCAGCTTTAGCGATGAGAGGAACCACATTAACTTTATCCTGCAGGGCCTTCATGAACTCTATATCAACAGGATGAAGCCTGCAGGAAGATACGAACTTCCCTGAATCTGTGTACGATACATGTATGCATATGTGTGTGTAAGAAAATATATATATATTACCCATGTCCGAATGGGGGTATGAAGTAGAGGCAGCAGTGCACTCTGTTGTCCTGGATGTTCTTCCTGTTGAGTCCGCTCTCATCTCTGAAGTACTGTTCAAACTGCTGGTCGATATAATCTGTAATGGGCCTCCAGCTAGAAAATAACGGCATATTTGCATATTTACATGTTTTGCTAAAAAACTGATCTACTTTTCTAAAGAGTCATTTTGATCTCGAAGGTGGTTTGCTTAGCTTACAGTAATAGCAGGTTTGTGTCTGTCTGAGCTAGCTTACCCAGTTCATTCACTCAAACATGGTCCAAAGCAGACAATCTGACCATATGAAAGGAGAGTCTACGTGGACTTTACTTAATAAGTAAAGTCCACTTTACTTAGAAAAATAAGAGGGCTTCTTCCATTTGATGTTTATCACCATGCTCATCTTGTTCGGTACAAACTCAACCCTTACCACGCCGTGTTGTTGACAGCATCTCCAAATCCTGGGGTGTCCACAACTGTAAGTTTCAATTTCACCCCCTTTTCCTCAATGTCCACAGTGTGCTTTGTGATTTCCACTGTCTGACTGATGCGCTCTTCGGGGCAAAACAACAAACAGATATGGATATTAAACCAGAGAGTTATACAATGACTCTGTAGTCACTGTATAACTGATGAAAGAAACAAGAAGAATGGTGTGAAGACGTCTGATAGATTAGTCACTCACCTTCAGCGTTGAGCAGCTTTCTGTCTTTATGAAGATCAGTGAGGAAAAGGCTGTTCACCAGAGTGGATTTACCTAGGCCAGACTCACCTGTAGGATACATATTGATCATTACATCAGTGTAACATGCTCACTGTCACATGGAAACTAATTTTATTGTCAGTTAAAGCAAGGGAGTAAAACTTGTGTTATTAATTAGTGTGGCTCGGATAAAGATTATCTGGGCCAATTGTTGTGAAGACTGAAATTTCTGGTGCTTGAATCTGCGATTTGACATGTTTACAGCAACGCTTTTTGCAGCTCATCTACCCCTCAAATAGTCTCGCACACCAAAACAAATCCCTACCCTAATGAGGACACACGCATGATCTTTCTCTTAGAATGTAGGTATGAACAAAGTCAATAGCACAAAGCAAATATAAAAACCAGCAGAAAGACACTTTAAAGTGATCACTACGGTGATTCCACCTTAGAAACATAAACAGGTAGAAACAGAGGATGCAGTCCGACTGCTCATCAGTTTGTTGTTACCTTTTGAAGTTCACAGTCTGGTTGCTGGGCTGGGGTCAGCATTCCCTCAGCTTTTCCTCAGCCTGCACCACTATTACCTCCTTCAGCACAAAACTGAACTCAGTTGATTGTAGTGCATGTACAAGTAGAATCAATAAGCGGGCTCGATAGGCAAACAGACTAGCAATTCCAAGAAATTGAACTACTGGGTACTGGTTCTTTACAAGAGCCGGTTCTCGATTTCCATTCCAATTTTGGTGTGTGTCTGCACATTACCAAAGTGATAGTTAAATCACACAAGCATATCCAGCATATAATTGAAGTGCAATCTCTCAGCCTTAACTCAAGGGCTTTAGCAAAAGATTTGTATTAATTAACTTTTCTGTTTTATTACTCAGTTACTTGCCATTAAATATCATTTATCGTCAGGGGGTTGCAGCCATATAGTTTATGGATGCAGGTGGCTATTGAAGTTTGCTAGCATTAGCTGATAAGCTAGCACTTAAGAGCCTGTTATCCAAATAAGGCCATTTCTGGTTCCAAAAAATGCAATAGCCATCTTTTATTTGCAGTCTGTGCGATACACACATTGAGCATTTATTTCTCAACTGATCAGGTAATCTCCAAAGCTATTCCTTAACAGGCAATATCAATTTCCCTCTGTCCTTAATAACAGGACTGTGGGTCAGATATCCATGCAACATGGATAACATGGATCAACACCTAGTCTATAAGGCGCCCAGGAGGCATTCTCATTAGATACCTGAAGCACTTTGCTTATTTCCTTTCAATGTGGAGGAGTAGCAACTTCTCTGTCTAATGCTGAGCAAATATACTTTTTGATGTTTTCTACTGCTTGTAGTCATAATCTCTTTCTTTCTACTCTTCACCACCCTGAGCTTGTGGCCATGGGTAAAAATGTAGATTGATCACCACAACAGACTGCAGAAGATACACCAATCAATCTGTCAGTCTTCAATCCACATTACCTCACTCATGAACAAGACCCTGAGAAAAGAACAGCAACTCATCCCCAACCGAGAGGGAGCTTTCCACCTTTTTCCAGTTTAGAACGATGGCCTTACGCTTGAAGCTGCTACTTCTTATTCCAGCAGTTCACACTCAGCTGCAAGTCTCTCAAGTGCAAGCTGAGGTCATGGTTCAATGAAGCCAACAGAACTACATCATCTCCAATAAGTCGAGATGATATATTAAGACCACAAAACCCAACATCCTCTACCTCTTGGCTGCACCTGAAAATGATGAACAGAACTGGTGACAGAAGACAGTCTTGGTGGAGTCCAGTACCACTGGGAATGAGTCTGACTTACTGCTAGCAATAAAAAACAAGCTGTTACTACACCAAGCTCCCACAACAATGTGCATGATACCTCACATGAACTTTGATGGCTGTGAGTTCTGGCCCTGATATGTTGATGGACATATTCTGAAATGCCCACATATATACTAGGTCTGTGAAGGTTCTCAGTCATCCAGGATCCAGGTCATCGTAGTCAAAGGAGCTTGCAAAGAAAAGCGTCTGGACTTCTTTAAGTTGCTTGAAGACGTTTCACCTCTCATCCGAGAAGCTTCTTCAGTTCTAAGGTCAAATGGTGGCAATTTCACACCTTGGCTCAGGCGATTAGAGGATCATCAGGGGGTCCTTTTGTCCCTCTTTGGGGGGTCACTCCCACTAGGTTTAAATCTGGGACTCCCCACCATTTGACCTTAGAACTGAAGAAGCTTCTCAGATGAGAGGTGAAACGTCTTCAAGCAACTTAAAGAAGTCCAGACGCTTTTCTTTGCAAGCTCCTTTGACCACATATATACTAACTAGTCAAAGTTTTTAAATAAAATGTGACAGACTACTGTTAACCTTTTGCCTATAATATGTAGCTTGTTAGATGGCAATTCATATTTAAACAGGCTGTGCAGAAAGTGTAATGTGAAAGTTTGATGTAATGACATCCTGTCTTGGTTTGACACTTTTGGTGCATGACAAAGTTGTGTCCTTTTAAACCTCGTACCTGCAACCAAGAGTGTGAAGTCAAAGCCTTTTTTCACTGACTTCCTGTGCAACTGGTTGGGCAGTGTGGCAAAACCAACATATTCTTTTTCCTGGAAACAACCACACAGATAGAAAACAAAGCAGCAGTGGTTAACCCAGAAACTTTGGTTGACAAAGAACCACCTGTGTACACCAACACAGTGGATTTCAACTCAAACAAACAAGATGTGATTGAAGTGCAGATTTTTCAGCTTTAATTTAAAGGCTTAAACATCTTTCTCGGGCAATAACGAGTACAATATGCTTTATGTCTTAAAGATATGCCTATAGTTTAACTAGTCGGTATATGTCATCTAGCTTCATAGAAAGATAAAGTTGGGTATCATTTGCATAGCAACAAATATGTATGCTATGACTTTTATTGATACTTCCTTAGGGAAGCATGTATAAAGCAAAACAGAAATGGCCCCAGCATAGAACCCTGTGGAACTCCATGACTGACATCTGTGTGTGAATAAGATCCCCCATTTACATGAACAAACTGTAGCTTGTCTTATTATACGTGCAAAATCTCCAAGTATTCATAATACAGTATAGCAGGCAGTTGTTTCACAACAGGAGGGGGTGGAGAGAGTGTACAGTGCAGAGGCATACACGTATCTGGAAAGATGGGTGAAAAGGAACAAGAACCTTCAAACAGAGGCTTGAAAGAGACAGATGTCTCTGATATGAACTCAGTAGCAGGTCAAATATAAATCCAGGCTCTCCCATCATACATTAGATTTTCTCCAAATGTTTTCATCTGAGGATATTACAAGCTTTTAATATCAAATCTTATACACAGTGCATTAGCTGTGTTACTGAGCAGAGGTGGTTCTGAAGTTGGAGAATGTTTCTGTGTGTGTGTGTGTGTGTGTGTGTGTGTGTGTGTGTGTGTGTGTGTGTGTGTGTGTGTGTGTGTGTGTGTGTTACTGTTTTGCTTGCATATTGACAGTTTGTCTGTGAATGTGTTTGTAAGTCACACCCACACACAGATCATAAAATACAGAGATGCAGACTGCTGCGTCTGTGTCGGCTGCTCTGACTCAGCCTCAGCGCTGCTGTCCAACATGGCACCACAGCAGAAAACAGTGAAGCAGGATGAAGGCAAAAAAAAATCAATTATTAACCACTCGTGGGATTTTGTAAATATAAATCTGAAAATAAAGAGTGAAGAGCGGATGCTGTATGTAAGAGCTGTCAGAATATCTTTTTGTGAAAATATCAGCTGCAGGGGAGGGGTGTAGCGGCAGTTCAGGGGGCATGGCTAGGGGAGGCTGGTCAACATACACCTGGAAGTAATTGTGGGATTTCACGACTCCTACTTCCTCCTAACAGTAGATGCTGGAGAGGGGTGCTGAGCCGTAAGCAGGAAGCAGTAACAGAGAGACAGGATGATAAGCCAGACACTGTTGGCCTGTGAAAATCACTGTGCTCGTGTGCATAGTGTAAATAAACTTGTCATCACTGCAACTCTTTGGCTGAGTATCAGGTCGTTATGCTACAAAAATGTTCCCTGAATCTCTGAAAAGCAGTCATTTACCAAACTGCACCAAATTTCACAGTAACATATTACAGTGGCTAAAGAGACTAACATAAAGTGATAAGAAACATTTTTGGAGTTGAATTCATTGATTATGTTATGAAATTTTCATCCAAATCATCTATGTTAACTATTTTTCAGCTTTGAACAGCTTGTTACAAAAAAACACACATCTTCTGACTTGTGACTAAGGATGTAGTCCACTCAAATTAGCTCTATGCTCTCATGCTTGGACACTAAAAAATGAACTTGATTCCTAGGTCATAAAAATTGTTCTTTATCTCATACTGAATTCATCCTCCAGATGCTCCATAACATCCTCCTTTAAGCTAATTTACTTTTCATTGACTGTGTGTTAGAAAAAGGAGGTTTGAACAATATAGGATGATTTTTCCAAGTTCGGAGATTGGGCTGGATATTCCTAATATGGTCATCTCAGTCACACAGCTCTGGATGAGCACAGACGCTAGACCCACATGCTGTCAAAACTTATCTATACAAGGGGCACTCTAAACAAAGGTGGGTTAAAGGGGAAGAAACTGAAATAACTTTTCAATTCACTACCACCATAGTTAGCTGAAATAATTAGCTAATCCAGTTGTACAGGATGTTTTCTAAGCAGAAATGGCAAAACCTCTGTAATTCTAGCTTCTTAGTGCAAGGGTTTGGTTTTTGTTTTTTTTCTGTTTCACATCACTCAGGATTAACTCGGGATCTTTAAGACTTGGAAAAGCCCAAGATGTGGAGACGTCACTGGACTAAACAGACTGACTCATTACTAGGACTGCCACAAACGATTATTTTGATAGTCGACTAGTCACCGATTATTTATGCGATTAGTCGATTAATCAGATCATCATCCATTGGACGTAAAACTACAGCTTATTGCACCAGCAGCATCTGCTCTTATATAACTATCATTAGCTTACAGCTTTAAGCTTTTAAGGTGCTAACTAAAAATAAAGACAAGATGATAGTTTATTCAATTTTAATGAAATTTGCAGATTGTTTCGGTAAAGTTTAATAAACTCCTTGCTATCTAAAATATAACAGGACACCGGAGTATATTCTCCAGCATCTCACACTTCTGATGATCAGCTGTCTGCTTGACGTTTATTCAGCTGTGTAAAAACTATAACTTTAATCTCAGCCAAACCGATTTACTCAGGAACAAATAAAATACTAAAAAAAAAAAAAAAAGCCAAACAACAACATTTTTAATTTATCTAAGTGACTCATATATATTTAACCTGAGTCGCGAAAGATGGCGGTGGGTTTGAAAACAATTTGCCGGGAGTCCGGTGTTCTCACGGCGCTAGTGACCTAGCCCCCGGCTAGCTATCGAGCTAGTGGGTAACAGACGTCTCCGAAAACGTCGGAGCGCTTTTGAAAATATGTGGTGTCCTGATAAACTGAGCCGATATTTGAGGTTTACACAGCTACATTCTCGCCTGAAAATATGTTAAACGTTTATTTTGTGACCCAGAAAGAATAATAAGAGTAATATTAAAACTAACTAGCTACCGCCATTGTTGGAAACTAAGCTGGGCCGCGCTATGAATTCTGGGACACAGCTGCTTCTTCTTCTTCGGGGTTTAACGGCAGCTGGCATCCTTGTACATGCTGTGCTGCCATCTTCTGTTTCAGTCCGTTATTACACTCTTAAATCCTGCTACTTATTCCTGCGTCTTTTGCGATCTTACAAAGCTTCAAACGACACGTCGACTATTAAATCAGTCGTCGACGATTTTGATAGTCGACGTAATCGTGACTAGTCGACAAATCGTGGCAGCCCTACTCATTACTGAAACATTTTAATTTTTATTAAAAACTTTGACAGCCCTGCCAATGAAAGAAAGAAAAAGGCCCAAATACTGAGAAGCTGGACTCAATGAGATGATGACCAGACCAGCATAAAAGACCAAAAGTGTTCACAGAGCTGTCCAGCAGAGCTATGCTTACAGATGTGTGCAGATGTTACAAACTGCCCCCCTCCCTGCCAAGACTGCCATATATTATTTATGTTATTTTTCCCCACTCTGTGAAAAAATTCTGGAGGCACCCATGCAGAAGTGGGGTCTCTGTTACTGCTGACCTGTAATATGCAGCGTCGTTGCTGCATATGCCACTGATCTTTAAGACAGGAAGAAGCGTCAGGAAATACTACAGCATTTCACCCGTGCAGGTGCTGCGCAGAATAGGGCTTTTATTTTGTAAGTCATGTATATATAAACACACACACACACACACACACACACACACACACACACACACACTTATCTGCTGTGTGCCTCTTACCTCTCCATCATCTGAGACGTGAAGCCAAATTCCATCAGACACGAGGCAGGGATGGCAGGAGGAGAGAATCCGAGCAAACACACGTTAAAACGCTCACGCGCGTCATGGAGGCACCACTAAGCAGCCTTGCTGAGAAAGCTTACCTGTCTGGGGCGCGCGGCTCTTGTACCTGCTGTCGGCAGTCATGCTGGACACAGCTGGTGGAAGATGCGTCCGGAGTGAATGAGAGAGGAGGGTCTGAGCCGTAGCTCAGTGGGCGGAGGGCTTCAGCACGAGCTCTGACATGTGCAGAAGTAAGAAATCATAAGACATAAAATACATAAAACCCTCTGTCGTCGTGTTCTACTCTCTCTCCCGCAGGTTTGCAGCATATTTATTGTGTAGAGGAAAAAAATGGATTGCAGTTCACGTGAAACCCCAGGGGGAGGCGTCACAACCCCATTATTGCGCAAAGAACGTCACTTTCTATGTCATCTGTCCCTAGGGTTGCCAACCGTCCCTTAAAAAACGGAATCGTCCCGTATTTAGAAACAAAAGTACACGTCCCATATTGAGCTAATAAGGGACGCACTTTGTCCCGTAATACAGTGAGAATCAAAAGTAGTCTATAACTTAATGGAATTAACGCTTTGTTTGAAAACATAATTCCCAGCCCCTCTCCTGCTTTGTGACCAATGAGCTGACAGCACACTTATGACAATTCGAGTATGACAATTCAGATTATCTCATTGGTCGAGGAAAGGTCGCTTGCGGAGAAAATACCGGAAGACAACAGATGACCACAACAACAAGCATGGCCAACAGGGAAACAAACGCCGACACTGCGGTGCACGTCTCGGATGACAGTACACCTAAAGCTGGGCAGACACTGCGATTTTTTCAGTCGCGATATTCAGCTCCTGCTCAAACTGCACGATTGACTCGCAGGGATTAGAAGTTTGCAGGTCACGATGCAGGGTCTCACACTATACGGCCCGATGCTCTGATGCGACCTGAGTGCTCACACTGTGCCAACATAACATGAAGGTTATAACAGAAAATCTGTCGCTCGCTCTCTGTCTTTCACTCACACAGACACACCACCATCAACTTTGCTAAATTGCTAATGAAAAACATTGTTCAGGCAGCTGTGATTGAGCAGCAGTGTAAATCCAACTATTTTCACGGTTGTTGTGGTCGTGATAATTTTGTGATGCCACATCGAAAAGGCTCGGATGAGCTTTCCAAAGTTCTACAAGTGCCTCCATCACTTGTGTCCAGATCACACGCTGCACAGCCGTGCTGCGCCGTCTTTTTCACCGATGTTTACGTGTTTGCGCATGAGCAGTGTGAGCGGCTGTGGTGACACCCTCACGAGCGATTGATGATCGGGAGCTGGTCGTGAGGTGTTAATCGCTTCTCGTTACCCCACGTATACTACACGATGCACGATGAAGGCCAAAATCGGGCCGATCACCAAATCGGTCGCACGACTCAAAAATCGGCTCAAAATGGGCCAAAAATCGCACAGTGTAAGCCCAGCATTAGAGCAGCAATGTTTGTTCCCCTCAGAGAAAGAAAAGAAAAAAGGCTGCAAAAGTACAGGGAGGACTGGGAAAAGGAAAACACCTGGCTGGGAAAGTGCACGATAACACCTATAAAGCGCACTGCACTGTGTGCCGGCGCACTTTTTCCATAGGCATGCTTCTAGTGGTGGGCACAAGAAGAACATGAGGGGCGTGAAAGCTCGGGGAACCCTTAACCAATTTTTTGTCCACCAGGCCACGGCAGAAGCAGATATGGTATGTAAACACTGGTTTGTTGTTTAAACCCTCTGGTTAAGGTTAATATGGGCATGTGCAGTGAATATCAGCGCTATGTGGCCAGAAGTGTGATAATATCATTTATTTTGTGTAATAAACAACTGTAAGGATAGATGATTACAACAAATAGATGAATAATACATAAAAGTAATACATAGATGAATAATGATGATGAGTTAAGATGCGTAATCATGGGAACAAGCGGGTTTACAAACAGGAGCAGCTGATTAGCATTAGAAAAGCTGAAATAATACCTCAACTGAAGCCAATTGTACTAAATGCACTATATGTGCACTGTTACAAGAATATTTTTCGTTCTATTGCTTTCTATTAATTTATATAATTTTAAGTTAAGCAGGACAGAGTTCTTTTAAAGAAAGATTTACTTATATTCTCAAAAGTTAAGCATGACAGGCTTCTGTTTAAGAAGGAGACCTGTTTTACTGTGTTAATGTTGTCATTTTGAGCTAAAAATAAATGGCTAAATGATCATTTGTTTCCCATATGGTCATATCACAAAGAATATGCATCTGCTTAAATCAAATTCAAGTCAAATGGTTAAAAAATAATTTCACACACACAAAAAAAGAGCTACCACACTGGGAAGGGTGAAGACAACTGGGTTGCCCGGCCCTGGCCACGAGGTGTCCCTTATTTATTTTTCAGGGAGTTGGCAACCCTAATGTCATCTGTCCCCCATTCCACTGTCATTTGTCCCCTTGACCCACATTTTGAGATGATGTGCCCCTGCTTTTAATAGGTACGTCCGGCAGAGTAGGCTGCCTTTGTGGGTCAAGCGCAGGTGAGCAGATCAGCCTGCTCTGCTGTGCCCACATGCGACTCACAGTCACGTGACACTGGCTACACATTTCGGCCAGTGTGATAAATGAGTACAGAAAATGCAGCTCCAGTAAACAATTGATTACTGGACGAACAGACTCAGGTATCACGTGACAGTTAAAAAAGAGAGGGGGGGGGGGTGTGATGGCATTAAATGCATCGATGCTCTCAGAAAGACTGTGCTGCTTTCAAAGAATGATTGTCACTTTGTTGGTGAGTCAGTGTGATATCAGGTTACTTTGCATCTTTCGCTTGGAGGAGTGTGAATGTGCATATTGAACAGGTATGAACAAAATACAAACCTGTGCCTCCTAAATGCAGCGGCTCCCAGCCCAGGGATTTAGGCTTTCAAAGGGTCAAACCTATCACTGCAAGGTTGACCAGCTGGAGAGAAAGCTAACAAAAAAATCCAAGTGTGGAGTAATTTATTGTAGGGTTGTTTTTTAATGAAATGCTAGGAATTTCAGTTAAGTGAAAAATGATTACCACTGTAGTGAAAATGGTAAATGGCCTGTATTTATATAGCACTTTTTACTAGTCCCTAAGGACCCCAAAGTGCTTTACATATCCAGTCATCCACCCATTCACGCACACATTCACACACTGGTGATGGCAAGCTACATTGTAGCCACAGCCACCCTGGGGCGCACTGACAATATATGTTTAGCTTTATCCTTTCTTTAATTTCATTTTTAGCACTCATCATCTACTGTGCCAGGGGTGTCTGTATATTATTTAAATGACTGGGGATCACCATTTTGACCTTAAGGTCAGAGATGCAACATAATAACCTAGAGCTCAGTGATTTAATCCCTGCTTGAAGAAAATACCATGAAAACACCATTACAGAGCGCACACTTCTAAACTGAAAGTGCACCACTAAGACCTCTGATAAGTTTGCTACTGAACACAGAAACTGTATTAATGTTTAGTGAAATTTAAATACATTTTGTATTAAAATCATTTTTTTGTTTAAAACAGTCATTTAATTATATTTTAATGGCATTTTCATTTAAAATGCAAAGTGGAATGAGTATGCTGTTGTTCTGTGTGGCAGTTCTTTACATTGATTTTATTATATTAATTGAATCAGTTCCCAAAAAGCACTGTTGAACTGCTCGCATGGCTTATAGGGCACTGCCTAAAGTGACCGTCAGGTGTCACAGCTATACTTACTGAGAGAAAAATAACAAAAAAACAATTTTAAAAATCCAGAAAAATGCATTTTCATGAGCGCCACAGGGGGGATTTTGTCCCACACCTCTTTGCAGATCCTCTCCAAGTCATTAGTGTTTCATGGTTGATGTTTGGCAACTCGAACTCTCAGTCCCTCCACACAGAAGTTTGTGGAATGTGTGCGAAACTTGTGGTCAACTACAAGACACGTCTCTGTGATTCCCAACAAAGGGCTTGCCACCAAGTAGGGGAGACCGGGGATAGTTGTAACATTTTTGACATTTCTGTCTGTAAATTGGAGCTCTTTTAAGGTAGTGGATTCAAAATGTAATGCAAAGTATTTACATGTCTCTGCTATTAAATAGTACAGCTATTTTCTCTGCAGCACAATTACCCATTGCATGGTATGGTCTCAAACACAAAGAGTGAAATGTTACAATTAACCCCATAGTCTGGGTTAGTTGTAACATATCCTGGGGTAAAATGTAACACAATGAAATAAGGGTACTAACAAAATATTAACATGTAATCTTTGTTTATTCAACACATGAATGCACTTAGAGCCATTTATGTAGCTGTGTGTGTGTGTGACAGAATGCAGAAATCTAGCTTTTGAACATATTCCAACCCCCCAAAAAAGACAAATTATGGAATTTTCTGCAACTGAATATTTCATTAATTTTGGTTGGTCTTCCTTGAGTTTGGCCTCATTGGCTCAGTGGGCATTATAACCTACAACTCTTGCACCAATTTTGAACATAACAATGAAGCTGGAAAAATGTAGTTGTTCACCAGCATCGCAATTCCATTACTTTTTATCATGGCTTACCTTGGTGTGGTTTGCAAAGTGCTTCAGAAAGATGAGGAAATCTGTTTCTTGCACTCATCCTGATTTATTTCCACTACCAGTACTTCCTACTGGTCCATCTCTGACACAGAGGTCTGCATAATGTATGTGTGGGAACACAAACAGTGGAGGAATTGTGTTGCCAATGGCATTAACCACATATACAAAAGCGACCAGTGAACCTCTCTCTGCTGATGTCGTTGCCCCAACTTGTTTAATATAAGTTAAAGTAATAGTGCGGTAAGTTGTAACATCTGCATTATTGTTACAACTAACCCAGACTGTTGCTGTTACAACTGACCCAGACTCCTATAGCCATGAACTAGCTAACATTATAGCCAACGGCTAAAACATTAGCACTAAAGACCTACACAGAATATATCCCCATAGACATACAAATAACATAATTTAAGTTTGATGACTTTAACTGCAAAGCAGATAATGCTATTAGAAATTGAAATAAAGTAGAAAAACTTACTTTTTGGCATACAAATTACTTTTTTTGGTGTTAAATTGTCTGTTTTTGACAAAATGTGCTGATTTTTCACATGTGATAGCAGAACTGAATTGGGCATGCACAGGATGAGTCACATCATTTGAAACTTAGCCCTGATTGGAGAAATTTGAAGTGTTACAACTGACCCACGTTACAACTATCCCCGGTCTCCCCTACTAAAGCACGTTTTGCAAATCAAATGCTTATTACATTCATAAAAATGCAAATTCATTTGTTCTGTCTCTCACTGTTCAACTAAACCTACTACTGTAATATAGACTGATTACGAAATCAGCAGGTGTTCAAATAATTTTTTCCCTGACTGAACATTTATGTATAAGTTATGACCAAAGTTCATTTCATTTTTTCCCTTTTCTTTTTGTGCTGGTGGAACATATATTTACTGTATGTAGCTTTGTGAGCATATACGTGTTTCTTCCTTACAGACAGAATTACAGTCCAAGGTCACACGGCGACTTTAGGAAACAGGCTAATGCAGGAAGGCTGGAGCATAGCTCAGTACAATGGCTGATCACACATGTTTTCTGTTGATTCCTCTGATGCTGCTGAGCGAACCGCTTTGCAGGAGGAAGTACTTATTGTTCTGAACAAGTATTTTCGCCCTCTCTCTGGCAGGTGGACAATGGAATCAGTAGAGAGTAGGGGAGAGATAGCCACAAGAAGCAAACAGTTTTATTTGTTTCTTGTAAATGACGCAGGAATACCAAGAACATTTTTTTATTAAGATTTACGGTCAGCATGTTGGGGGTCATACAGAAATTAGCTTTGTTTCTTGCTCACTCTAAAGGAACTAGGTGGGTCAAAATACCATGATTAACCACTGATAATAACAGCGACAGACTAATTTTTAATTTGTCACACCAATGTTTAATCTTTCAAGATTAGAGAGAAACAGAAGTAGGAGAAAAGAAAATGAATAGAAAGAGAAACAAAGGTGAAAATGGGAGAAACGGTTTGGTTTTTCTGTAATCGCTGATGGTGCTCCACAGAGGCAGGAAATGGTGCTGTTACACATAGGAAATGACCTGATGAGATAGATAAAGGCTCCGGAAATCCAAACAAATCTTGGCAGATACAGCTGAAGGGGACACAGCTCACAGAAACATCTGAAACCACTCCCATAGTGTGATTCACGGGCCACATAGGAAAGAATAGAATCAAATAGAAGAGAAATGTCCTTTATTATCCCTCATTGGACAATTTTTTTTTTTTTGCCTGTCCCGTTTGGCTCTTTTGCCATCAGAATTATTGTCTAAAGGCAAAGAAAGATGCCCAACGGATTTACTGCAGTGACATGCCCGTGAGCTCCGCCAGCAGTCAGCTGTGCCTGAGTGACCGAGCCCCAGGCCGAGAGGCCGAGGGCACCCCACCCCCGAAGTGGCCCGAGCGAGCCCCAGGCTCCAGGCCCCGACAAGTAGCCACCAAGGAGTGAGCCGGTGTGTACCTGGACGCCCACCCCTGGACACAAAGAACCACCGACGCACTGATGTCTGAGGGCGTCTGCCACTGGCAGGGGGAGTCGTGGGGGAGAAAGGCCTCCAAACCTTGGAGGGCCTGAGATGTGCCCAGAGAGGTGGCGTCTGATACCCAACCTGACATATAGACACAGACATACAGGCACACACAGATACAAACATCCATTCCCACCCTCATGCTCTCATATGCACTTACTCCACACTCAACCAACGTGGAGACAGACATGAAGAGACACTGTACACACAATCACACTCCCCAAGCGTACTCTATACCCCAGGTCTTGATACCCTTGCCCCTGGAGGGGGAAACTGCACCCAGACCCAGGTAGTGTTACCCTTTTCTCTGGGGTGGAGAGAAGCAGACTGCCCCGACTCGGCAGCAGCAGGGAGGCCCACATTCCAGACCCCAATCGGACGGCCAACTCCTCCCAGACCCCATCGCTCCAGCAGGCCGCAGAGAACGGGGGGGGACTCAAAACCTCCCTCCGCCCGCTCATCCTGAGGATGTTTTACCAGTCAGTGTTGCTGGAGTACTTTTCTATGCTGTGGTGTGCTGGGGGAGCAGCACAGCAAAGAAGGACTCATCCAGGCTGGAAAAACTGATCAGGAAGGCTGGCTCTGTGGTCGGCATGAAGCTGGACACTCTGGTGACAGTGGCAGAGAAAAGGACACTAAAGAAACTGCTGGACATTATGAACAATGCTGGGCATCCTCTGCACATGGCCATAAACAACCAGAAGAGTCTGTTCAGTGACAGGTTGCTTCTCCCAAAGACAAGAACCAACAGACTTAAAAACTCCTTTGTCCCACACGCCATCAAACTGTTTAACTCCTCTCTGGAGGGGAGAGGGAGGGGAGACAGGAGGACAAAGGAGGGGGGAACAACTAAGCTGTAGTGCCTCTTCACTTCACCGTGCAATACCTTTTGTGCAATACTTTTTCTTAATAGTCAATGGTGCAATAGACTCCATACTTGAAATGTGCAATTCACTTGTATTTTTATTTTTATTTTATTCCTATTTATTCTATTTATCCCCTTTGTAATGTCCAATGTCCTCATTGGACAAATTAAGGTGTTACAGCAGCAAATTGACAGGCAGATAGAGCATGCAATTTTAGACAAAAATAAAGAATATGAAAATAAAAAGTAAGAAATAAGAGACTGTAGAGTAAGGGAAATTTTTTTAAATGTACAAAATGTTCTGTATATTTGTGGTTAAAAAAAAACAGACTTTTAGCAGAAAATGGAAAAACTGGGCAAATAACAATTTTTGCATAACATGAGTAATACAGTTGTTCAAAGTTGCTTTGTTTTCATTGTCAAAAGAGTAAAAATTTGTTAAAGTTTGTAAATGATAGCTCATAGAACTAAGCTGAGTCTCATTCAGGACAGAAAAAAAGAGAGACCCATCCATCCACTGTGACCTCCTTTTGCTGTAGCTTTGAGAAACTGAGTGTGGCCAGTGTAGATGGTTTTTGGCTGAGCTGATTTAATGTTAAGTTTGCTCAACTAATGTTCTCTGAGGATGGTCGTGTAGGAGATGATGTTCATAGTATTCTCAGTATTCTCAAAATATTTGTATGTATTTAATATAAATTATGATATTTGGTGTCCATCTATTAATCCAAAATTGCCACTGGAAATATTGTGACTATGCAGTATTTTTCCCACGCCCCTTTATCCTGCCAATCCAACAATTTTTGTCCCTGTCCTTGACATGAAGGAACATGTCATGAGGCAGCAGCCTAAGCAGAGAAGCCCAGACCTCCCTGTCCCAGCCACCTGCTTCAGCTTGTCCAGCTGTGAGATAAATTCTCTCCAGAGTGTCCTGGGTCTGCCTCGGGGCCTCCTCCCAGTGGGACATGCTCGGAACACCTCACCCAGGAGGCATCCTGATCAGATCCAGCTAACAGGCCTAGTCTGGCCCTGTACCGTCCTTCTGGAGTTAACTGGCCTAGACCCGGCTCTACACCATCCTCCAGGAGCTAACTGGCTAAGGTCTGGCCCTGCACCATCCTCCAGGAGCCAATTGGCTTAGGCCTGGCCCTGTGCCATCCTTGTGGAGCTAACAGGTTTAGCACCGGCCTCGCATTATCCTTGTGGAGCTAACTGGTTGAGGTCCGGCCTTGTACCATCTCCCATGAGTTAACTGGCTTAGGCCTGGCCCTGCACCGTCCTTCAGGAGCTAATTGGCTTAGGCCCGGTCCAGCATCTTCCCACAGGAGCAAACTGGCTAAGATCTGGCCCTGCACTGTCCTTCTGGAGTTAACTGGCTTAGGTCTGGCCCTGCACTGTCCTTCTGGAGTTAACTGGCTTAGGCCTGGCCCTGTGCCATTTTCCTGGAGCTAACTGGTTTGCTTCACCCAGAGGTCTGTACTGTTCACTTCTGTTAAGTACTAAAATTGTGGATGATGGCAGTATTTACTATTCTTATATGCCTCTTGGCCTTTTTGGACCCTCGGATAAGCAATTGCTTATGGACACATAGCAGGGGAACCTCTGAAAATGATCTTTATTCTGAAAAAGGCACATGCTCTATAATGCTGCAATGCTACAGATGTCCAAACTACCTCAACGGACTCCTTTTGATGTGGAGGAGCAGCGGCTCTACTCTGAGCCCCTCCCGGATGGCCAAACTCATCACCCTATATCTGAGGGAAAAGCCAGCCACCACAATCTCTTTCTTTTGGTCATTACCCACAGCTCGTGACCATCAGTGAGGATGGGGACGTAGATCAGCTGGTAAATCAAGAGCTTCACTTTTACACTCAGCTCTCTCTTCACCATGATGGACCGGTACAGTGTCCACATCAACATGCAGCCACAGCACCAATCCGTCTGTCGATCCCTCGCTCCTCTCTCCCCTCACTCTTGAACAAGACCCCAAGATACTTAAACTCCTCTACTTGGGGCAGTAACCTTTCAATATTGTAAAAATTGAAAGTATTAGGGGGTTTTGGAGCCAAAAGAGCCAAAATGCAGAATCAAACCTAATATTGCAGAGTAATGCACTAATAAAACACTAGAAATGACTCACAGTTCACAGACTAAAAACCAGTGTTGGGTAAGTTACTTTAAAATAGTAACTTAGTTACATTACTAGTTACTTCTCTCAAAAGTAACTCAGTTACTTCAAGTTACTCGTTACTTTCAAAGTAACTAGTTACTAGGGAAAGTAACTTTGGTTTTACTCAGAATTCTCTTGTTAATGTGTTTCTTCCATAACTTTGCAGTCTTCTAGCTTGCTTACTTGCCACAGTGCACTGTGCCACCTACCAATAGAAAGGAAACGATAATGTGCATATTTCCACAAGAGAAATCCCACGCCTGGACCGTCATTGACTGCTTCCATGATTCTAGCCTACGTCACAGCGTCATGTGCGCCTTTTACATCCAACACAAAAACTGCAGTCGTGGTGCTTTCGATTGTACTCAGAACTCGGAAATTCTGCCTTCTGAATAGGAAGATGTAGGTAACACCAGACTGCAGATGAGCTGCATACAGGGCTGTACTGGGACAGAAAATTGGCCCGGACATTTTGACTAGAGACCGGCCCACCATTATAGGAAAAATCATAAAGCCTTTGAATGAAAATAAACACTATTGTGACAGTGATGTACACTGTTTTGATGGTATATATGCATCAATCTATCAATCGTTTGTTGTAAGATTCAGATAATTATTTTTTAAAAGCTAGACATTTGAAATGAGAATAAGAAAGAAAAGTATTTCTTTGCGCCCACCTCTCCCTGTTAATGCCCTACATGCCCCCCTGGCAAAACTTTGCTAGACCCGCCCCTGCACAGTTACCAGCTGTCAGCTACCTAAAAAAGGATCCTGGTGTTATTTGTCTCTCAGAAACAGTTCATAACTTCCCTTCAACTCATTCATGTCACCTAAAAGGTAAACCTGTTTCTCCATCACCTGTTCAGCTCTGATGATTCAGTAAGGACATCTCCTGGTTTCATCTTCATGTTTCCCTCTCACCACATATCCAAACCGACATCCTCACCAGCAGGTTTACAGCTGTGGCTCCAGCAAACATCAGCTGATACTAGAAATTAATATTAAATAAATTCTAACAACAGCTGATCAAGCTTAAAAGTGCTGCTGTTGTTTAGCGCGACATCCGCTGGTTTCCTCTTTCGGCGCAAAGTGGGCGATAAATAAACAAGAGAGCCGATCAGCTGATCATTGATCAGTTTTCATGATTGAAGTAGAAACGGGAGAGGGAGGGGGAGAATGAAAGAAGAAGAGGCAGCTGTGCAGCAAAGACACAGAATAACTCCAGCTTTGTGCCTTTTTCATTGTAGCTGAAGTCCGGGACAAAATGTTCCTTTTCACCTCAATAAGAAACGCGTAATATTTTCTCTGAATACCAGACAGGACGGTTGACAACTCTAATAACTTATGAACAAAATAAAGTTTAACATCATTAACTTCATAGCACCACCCAGCTGTATAGAAACTCCGTCATGCTAGCTAGCACGCAGTACGGAAAGAGTCAGAATAACGAAAATAAACTCCACCTAAACTTGGTTCATATCTGACCCAGAGAGACTGCAGGTCATAACTTCTTACCTGAAGTTCAGTTCACACTTGGACCGGCGGCCGCCTCGGGTCTCTTTTCCTTCTGCGTCCCCTTTCCTTCATCCACCTGCTGGCTTCCACCACTTGCTAATGTTACTGAATCTGTGGAAGCTCCGCGATAGCCACCACACGAAGTAACGAGTAACGACCCTATCTAAATCCCAGTAACGACTAACGCGTTCCTGATTTTGGCATAATAACTAGTTACTGTGCTCGTTACCACAATAACAACGTAGTTACTGTAACGCGTTACTTAATAACGCGTTAGTCCCAACACTGCTAAAAACACAAATGATTTTAGTGAGTCCAATAATTTAATTATAAATGCTCCAAAGGAAACAAACAGCACAAATGCTGTGAAAGAGTACCTGGCTGGCTGAAAACGTATAGGCGTATTAGTAGACTTTAGTTTGTTCTTGTCACGATCCTGGGTCTTATGACCCAGTGTTTTGAGTTTTAGTTCATTTTGATGTTGATAGTATGTTTAAGCTCATTAGGTCTCCTATGTTCATTTGCTTATTAGTTCCCCCTTGTGTTTCCAACCCATGTTAAGTCTCCCCTGCTCTTCATGTGTTTCATGTCTGCGTCTCATTATGTTTCCTATTTTATTTTGAAGAGATCTTGTGTTTTTATATTATGTTTTGAGTCCTTTGTTGTACTGTTTCTTGTTTCCCTAGGTCTGTTATGGTTATCATAGGTTTAGTTCTTTGGCTTTGTCATATGGCTTCCCTGTGTTCCATGTTATGTCTACTGTGACGTTTTTGTACCACGTTTCAGGTTCCTATGTTCTGTCTCCCCAGTTGCTGTTAAGTTTGCATGTTTAGAGTTCAGTCAGTGTGTTTCCTGTTTTACTTTGAAAGTCCATGTCTCATGTGAGTGTTTCTAGTTTTGCTTCCCTTGTCTCGTCCAGCCTGATTACTCCCAGCTGTGCTCTCCTTCTGTGTCTCATTCCCTCGTTATCCCTCTGTGTATTTAAGCCCTGTGTTTCTCTTTGTCAGTGTCGTAGTCTCCCTCATGCTGTGCGTTTTGTTAGTCGTCCCAGTTTAGATTTTGTAGAGTTTTTGGTGTTCAGCAATAAAAGCTGCCCTTTTGCGTTCAATCCTGTCTCCAGTGAGTTTGCGTTTGGGTCCAATCCCTGCCTGCCACACAGCCGAAACATGACAGAAGACTACGACCATTACATGGCTCCAGCAGACAGTGAGCTGTATGAGCGCCAGGAGGCAGCCCTCGCCCAGCTGGAGGAGGAGCTCCGCTGGAAGCCGTGGCGCGCTTCGGATTTTGAGCACATATTCCGCGGAACTCGGCTGGCTTTTGGAGGTCCCCGAAGTTGCCAAAAGCCTCCGCCTGTTGCCCCGCTCGCACCCAAGCCTCGGCCGCTTCAGGTGGGAGTGCTCCGTTTTTCTTCGGATGCTCACGCTCCAGCCTCTGCATTGCCATCCCGCACGTCAGAGGCTCAGCTGTATGCCCCGTCAGCTTCCTCACCTCAGAGGAAGCGATGCTCATACCGCTGTCACTTTTCACTTGCTGAGCAACTCCCGGGGGTGAGTTATAATGACTGCCTTTCACACATCCCACCTGAAGCCATAACTGAAAAGAACAATAAACTCACCCCAGACACTGTTGGAATCTCCCTTTTGGACGATGACATAGACTGGGAAAAGTTTTTTCATTTTGCTCCCTCTGAACAGGGAGAAATCAAAGACAATAAGCACTCGCCAAAGGCTGTAAATGCTGTTAAAGGAAAAACTGAGTAATGTCACCAGGTCTCAAACACACAGTTCAGGTTCTGTCAGTTCAGGTTTTGTCAAGTCTGGTTCAGTCAGCTCACTTTAAGACTGTTAACCCAAGGACTTCAAAGACTGTACAACATGGTGGGAAAGATGCAAAATACATTTTTGCTAGGTCTGTTTTTGTCGACCCAGTACATATTAACCCTAAGCCTGCCAATTCTAAGACTGTTTTTTTCTGAGCCTGCTCCTTTGCCTGTTCGTGTTTCTGCTGCCAGGGCAGCTCAGGCCCAGCGTACCCCTGCACCCGTACCATTTCCTCGGGTGAGGGAGGCTGAGGACCAGTTGGTCCCTGCTCTGGTTTCCAGGCCGGCTGAGGCTCTGTCAGTTTCTGCACCCGTACCAGCTCCTCGGGTGAGAAGGGCAGTTGCCCAGCCGTTGCCGGTGCCTGTCCCAGCTTCCAGGGTGAGGGGGGGCTGTGAACCAGTCCACCCCTGCACCCATGCCGGTCCCCAGGGTGAGGTCAGCCAGGATACAGCCCGTCTCCGCACCCGTACCTACTCCAGGGGTGGGAGTGGCTAGTGTCCGGCAGGTGCCTGCACCCGTTCTTGTTTCTGCTGAAGGCTCAGGCAACCCCGCCCAACAGTCCTCCCCGTGTTCCAGAGGCTCAGGAGTGTTCAGTCCACAACCATCGCCACCATCACTACTGCATGCTTTTCAGTCTATAGCTCAGTCATTAGCTCTGTTAGCAGCCCAGTCCATAGTTCATTTTCCTGTGTTTCCGTTAGCTCAGCCCTTAGCCCACTGTGCAGCTCAGCCAGCTCCCCAGCTGCTCCGCCGGAGGGTCCGAGGGGCCCGTTCAGCCCCCAGCTGCTCCGCCGGAGGGTCCGAGGGGCCCGTTCAGCCACCAGCTGCTCCACCAGCAGCCTCATCCACATTTGCAGCAGCCGTGTCTCCACCCACGCCGTCGCCTGGTCCGGCTTCAGCTTCATCCGTGTCTTCATCCGAGTCTGGTCCCGCCTCGGCCTCTGCTTCTGCCACGCCTGGTCCAGCCTCTGCCACGCCTGGTCCAGCCTCTGCACCTCGGGATCGCCGGCCACTTTCCGGGCCACCAGCTGGACGTCACCGCCATCGAGCTGGTGGCCCGGTGAACCGTTTCCATGTTGCCGCCGTTGCTGTCCGCATGGACGGCCCCCGGAACTGTTTCCATGTTGCCGCCGTTGCCGTCAGCCTCCGGGCCGGCCCCCTGAGGAGTTGTGAACCGTTCCCTGTGCTCCTGTGCTTTTGATGGACATTTTGTTTTTGTGGCTTTGTTTTGTTTTGCTTTGTTTGGACCTGTAGCTCACTGTGCGTTTTGTTAGTCTTCCCAGTTTAGATTTTGTAGAGTTTGTGTTCAGCAATAAAAGCTGCCCTTTTGAGTTCAATCCTGTCTCCAGTGAGTTTGCGTTTGGGTCCAATCCCTGCCTGCCACACAGCCGAAACATGACAGTTCTGGTTGGAGGTTCTTATGTTCCCTGTTTGGTTCCTTGTCCATTTAGATTCTCCACCGTCCTCTGTGCGTCCCTCTGTGTGTGTTTGTGTTTATGTGTGTGGACTTGTGTCTTGTTTCTCTTTTCTGCCATCTCAATCTCACTGTCCTGTGTCGTGATCTCCCTCACTCATGGCTGTGTGTTAGTTTAGATTTCAGTATTCCCAGTTTAGGTTAGTTTTGTATTTCTATGACACCCTAGCAATAAAAGCTGTGTTTTGAGTTCAAGTCCTGTCTGCGAGTTTGCATTTGGGTCCAATTCACCTGCTCCACACACAGTTCATGACAATAATAATACATAAACAGACTGTTTTGCAACCAGAATAGTCTGTGAAAACTCAATGAAAACAAATTATTTACATCATGGAAACATTCATAATTATTTTCTTATCCATCCATCCATCCATCTTCATCCGCTTTATCCGGGGCCGGGTCGCGGGGGCAGCAGCCTAAGCAAAGAGGCCCAGACCTCCCTCTCCCCAGCCACCTCCTCCAGCTTATCCGGGGGAATACCGAGGCGTTCCCAGGCCAGCCGAGAGATATAATCTCTCCAGCGTGTCCTGGGTCTGCCCCGGGGCCTCCTCCCGGTGGGACATGCCTGGAACACCTCACCCAGGAGGCGCCCAGGGGGCATCCTTGTCAGATGCCCGAACCACCTCAGCTGGCTCCTTTCGATGTGGAGCAGCAGCTGCTCTACTCTGAGCCCCTCCCGGATGGCCGAACTTCTCACCCTATCTCTAAGGGAGAGGCCAGCCACCCTTCGGAGGAAGCTCATTTCTGCCGCTTGTATCCGCGATCTCGTTCTTTCGGTCACTACCCACAGCTCGTGGCCATAGGTGAGGGTAGGGACGTAGATCGACCGGTAAATTGAGAGCTTCGCTTTTACACTCAGCTCCCTCTTCACCACGACGGACCGGTGCAGCGTCCGCATTACTGCAGCTGCAGCCCCAATCCGTCTGTCGATCTCCGGCTCCCTTCTCCCATCACTCGCGAACAAGACCCCGAGATACTTGAACTCCTCCACTTGGGGCAGGAACTCATCCCCGACCCGGAGTGGGCACTCCACCCTTTTCCGGCTGAGAACCATGGCCTCAGATTTGGAGGTGCTGATCCTCATTCCCGCTGCTTCACACTCGGCTGCGAACCGTTCCAGTGCGAGCTGGAGGCCCTCACCCGATGAAGCCAACAGAACCACATCATCTGCAAAAATCAGAGATGAGATTCTGAGGCCACCAAAGCGAAAGCCCTCCGCCACTTGGCTGCGCCTAGAAATTCTGTCCATAAAAATTATGAACAGAACCGGAGACAAAGGGCAGCCCTGGCGGAGCCCATCACCCACTGGGAACGAGTCCGACTTATTGCCGGCAATGCGAACCAAGCTCTTGCAACGGTTGTATAGGGATCGAATGGCCCGTAGCAATGGGCCAGACACCCCATATTCCCGCAACACCTCCCACAGGACACCCCCAGGGACATGGTCGAATGCCTTCTCCAAGTCCACAAAACACATGTAGACTGGTTTGGCAAACTCCCATGCACCCTCAAGTATCCTGGAGAGGATAAAGAGCTGGTCCAGTGTTCCGCGACCAGGACGAAAACCGCATTGTTCCTCCTGTATCCGAGGTTCGACTAGCGGACGAACTCTCCTTTCCAGCACCCTGGCATAGACTTTCCCAGGGAGGCTGAGGAGTGTGATCCCCCTGTAGTTGGAACACACCCTCCGGTCCCCCTTCTTAAAGATGGGGACCACCACCCCGGTCTGCCAATCCACAGGTACTGCCCCTGATCTCCACGCAACATTGCAGAGGCGTGTCAACCAGGACAGCCCTACAACGTCCAGAGCCTTCAGGAACTCGGGGCGGACCTCATCAACACCAGGGGCTCTGCCACCAAGGAGTTGTTTAACTGCCTCAGTGACCTCGCCCCCGGAAATTGGCGGGTCATTCCCCTCATCCCCAGACTCTGCTTCCTCCTCGGAAGACGTGTCAGTGGGATTAAGGAGGTCCTCGAAGTATTCCTTCCACCGCCTGACAATTTTCTCAGTCGACGTCAGCAGCGCTCCGCCAGCACTATACACAGTGCAGGTAGAGCACCGCTTTCCCCTCCTGAGACGCCTGACGGTTTGCCAGAATCTCTTCGAGGCAGTACGAAAGTCTTTTTCCATGGCCTCTCCGAACTCCTCCCACACCCGAGTTTTTGCTTCAGCCACTGCCCGAGCCGCATTCCGCTTGGCCTGTCGATACCTGTCGGCTGCCTCCGGAGTCCCACAGGCTAACCAAGCCCAATAGGACTCCTTCTTCAGCCTGGTGGCTCCCTTCACCTCTGGTGTCCACCATTTGGTTCGGGGATTACCACCACGGCAGGCACCAACCACCTTGCGGCCGCAGCTCAATGCAGCAGCTTCGGCAATGGAGACGCTGAACATGGTCCATTCGGACTCAATGTCCCCAGTCTCCCTCGGAATGCTGTTGAAGCTCTGCCGGAGTTGTGCGTTGAAGATCTCGCGGACTGGGGCCTCTGCTAGACGTTCCCAGCACACCCTCACTACGCGTTTAGGTGCACCAGGTCTGTCCAGCGTCCTCCCCCGCCACCTGATCCAACTCCCCACCAGGTGGTGATCAGTTGACAGCTCAGCCCCTCTCTTTACCCGAGTGTCCAGAACATATGGTCGCAGGTCTGCTGATACGATTACAAAATCGATCATCGACCTACGGCCTAGAGCGTCCTGGTGCCACGTGCACTTATGGACACTCTTATGTTCGAACAGGGTGTTCGTTATGGCCAAACTGTGATTAGCACAGAAGTCCAATAACAAAACACGGCTGGGGTTCAGATCAGGGAGGCCATTCCTCCCAATCACGCCCCTCCAGGTCTCGCTGTCGTTACCCACGTGAGCACTGAAGTCTCCCAGCAGGACAACAGAGTCTCCAGGTGGAGCACCCTCCAGCCCCCCCCCTTCCCCCCCAGGGACTCTAAGAAGGCTGGGTACTCTGAACTGCCACTCGGCGCATAAGCGCAGATGACAGTCAGGACCCATTCCCCGACCCTAAGGCACAGGGAACAAACCCTCTCGTCCACCGGGAAAAACCCCAACGTACCGGCAGCAAGCCGAGGGGATATTAGAATACCCACCCCAGCCCGCCGCCTCTCACCAGGGGCAACTCCAGACTGAGACAGAGTCCAGCCCCTCTCCAGGAGACTGGTTCCAGAGCCCAAGCCATGCGTAGAGGTGAGCCCGACTATATCTAGCCGGTACCTCTCAACCTCACGCACTAACTCAGGCTCCTTCCCCACCAGAGAGGTGACATTCCATGTCCCTATTGCCAGTCTTGGCAGCCGGGGGTCAGTCCGCCAGGGCCTCCGCTCCTGGCCGCCACCTGGCACACAATGCACCCGACCCTTATGGCGCCTCCTGCGGGTGGTGGGCCTGCGGGAGGATGGGACCATGTCTCCTCTTCGGGCTGTACCCGGCCGGGCCCCATGGACTAAGGCCCGGCCACCAGACGCTCGCCCTCGGGCACCCTCCCCGGGCCTGGCTCCAGGGCGGGGCCCCGGTAACCCTATCCCGGGCAGGGTAAACTGTTCCCTCGGTGTCCTTTTCATAAGGGTCTTATGAATCGCTCTTTGTCTGGTCCCTCACCCAGGGCCAGTTTGCCATGGGAGACCCTACCAGGGGGCAAAAGCCCCCAGACAACATGGTCAATCAATGGTCAATGGTAACTTTATTGTCCCTGATAGGAAATTGATTCGCAGTATGTCAAAACAACCAACAAACATACAACCAACACATCACGTACACTCATTAAAAAAAAAAAAAAAAAAGCCCCTGGGATCCCTGGGACACACAAACCCCTCCACCATGATAAGGTAGCGATTCAAGGAGGGGCAAGGAGGGGAGAATTATTTTCTTAAATATTCTTATTCTATATTGTTATATTTATTATAAAATCTTTGGACTTTGTACTGCTGGTTTCGTAAAAGAAAATACAGCATCTTGGGGTATGAAAATTATGAACAGATTTCAAACAATTTTCTGCTATGAAAACATAAAGAAGCTGAAGAAAACAAAACCATCCGTGACTGCAGTCTTGTTATAGTACTTGTGGTGTGTGGTGGTGTCATGAGAATACAGACGAGCTGAATTCTTACAGGATGAGTGTGTTGTGAGCTAAATGAATGTGTCATTTCCACCTTTTGTTAAAACAAGTGGAACCAGAGGATGAAAAGGATCAGAAGGCACGATAAACCCAGTAGTGCAGAACATCTGTCTTATCTGGGCAGGTTGGTGACTTTCTAGTGCTGGGATTTCCTCCAGTGTGAGTCACCAACTTGTTAAATCTGTGACTAAACTAATTAAAGTCATTATTATGGAAGCTGTACTCCCTTGGGCCATATGTGAAGTAGCTTATGACAAACCATCAACTAACCTCACGCTGTAAAACAGCATTAGTAATTTCAGCCAATTGACATTGAAAATGTTTTTTTAGGAGGGACCTGCCCAAGAGGGCAGGAGAAATTAACAATAGCACTAGTTCTATGAAGATAATTTAAGAAGAAAGGACTGGATTGCTTATTATGTAGATAAAATAACGCAGTCATTAAGCTACTTGCAAAACAAGCAATTTATTTTATATATAACCCCTTTGTAAATCCTGTTTACTGAAGACTGTTTATCAAAATAAGTAAAGCGATTCTCATTTAAAAAGAACAAACAAAACACCGGGACCCTAGGTGTTATGGTCAGGGACCATTAAAAAAAATGGCGATCCAGGATCGCTGAGTTGTGCACGTTAAAATAGTATAATAAGAATATTCTAATAAAAGCTAGAGAGGGTTGGAAAGCACGTGTCAGTGTCTCCAGTGTGGCTGTCCTGTGAATCCTGGCGGTGCTAACTGATCGGCGCATCGCACTGTAAGGACCAGTTACTTGGACATTATGTCATGTCAGCTGAAGGGCTGACTGAATTCTAAAAGCTTAAAAAGTCACGATTAAATAAATAAGATGAGTAAATAAATAAACAAAAGCTGAAATACAGAGTCGATTCTGAAACAGAAACATTAGATAAAGTAAAGATATACTGAGGTAAGGTAAAATAAACAATAAAATAAAACAGGATAAGCGGTGGTCCTCCTGGGGCTCTCGTTCTCGTCCATGCCTGCTTCGTGTCCTGGGGGGCAGGGCTGTAGCTCCCTACACACACTATTAGACCCTTAAATGTAGAAACCTTATGAACACAAGTATGCTCACACACATAATTTGACTAATATAATATCACCATCATATTTGTTGGGCATTTTTTTTGGCCTTCAAACAACAATTCTGATAGCTACACTGCCGGACAGGACAGGCAAAAAAAAAAAGGAGAGGGAAGTTGATGGGCTATAATTGCAGTAATTGCAGTAAGCTGAAACTGGAAGTGCTCCACGCCGGGTGACAGAATTAATGTGTCACAGAGACCTGAGGGCAGTTGTGCTTTTTCCCTAATCGCAAAAAGGATTTTAGATTTGAGAGGAAGCTAGATGCTGAAAAATGTAAACAGTTAGTGGGAAATATAAAGCAGCAAAAGTAAGAGCAAATTAGAGAAAATTGGACATGCACACATGATTGCATGGTTAGAAGAAGCTGAAAAACTTAAGCAAACTAAAATCAGGGACAAAAATCGATCTGAGGCTGGAGGAGATACGACCCCACCTGAGCCCACACAAAAATCTCAACCCACACTGTATCTTCCCGTCACCCAAGCATTTGGGAAGCAAGAGGATGATTACACAAGCCCCCTCCAGGCCGAAGCCCTTATCCTTCCCGGGCTGGAGCGGAAGACAGCCATTGGCATCCCTGTTAACAGTGAAGGAACAATCACTAACTCCCCTATTGCATCTATTTCTACCACAAAAATCTCCATTGCTATCAGTAAGCTGCCCGCAGTGGACACAGCCACCACCTATCAGCACACGCTCTGTAATACAAAACCCTTTGCCAAGCCAACAGATTAATCTCTCCAATTCCATTTTTGGATGTCAAACAGGGAAATCAGATAGGAAGAAGCAGGGGAAGGCCAAGACAAAGCAGTTAGAAATCGCTACAACTGTGGTGGGGGCCGACATTGGGCACGGGACTGTACTGAAAGGAAAAAGGGCAGGAGGGATGATGACCACCAAGTGAGATGGGAAGCAAGACTAGATGTGGGGAAGTGAGAGTAAAGGTGTTATTTTGTGCTTATAATGTATAAAAATAGTAAAATAAAAAAATGTGATGACTTCAAATTACAGAAACAAAAGTCTAGCATAGCTAATCCAACAGGGGGCAAACAACTCAACATCAGTAAAGATTGTCCACAGCGATCACCCTGATTAGGGAGGAAATTGGCAGGGATCAAAGAAATGAGGGTTTTAGTGTTGCTGCTGACTGTAACGTTAGGTCTGATAACAGTGGGGGAGAAAAGGGGGACAAAGAACTAAATTAAATAGATATCAGCACAAGTCAAATGACAGGCAAATGTTATTGTAATGCATGGGGTTTTGTAGCAGCTAATAGAGGTCATGAGTGGAGATACATGCTAAAACACAACATAAAGAGTCACCTCACCACTGCAAAGAAAGTAGGTAAAGAACATAGGGTCGTAAGATCTTTGAAAAATGCTGAAATGGGGGACAGGGGGTTGGATGCATTAGGCATTTGGGCATCAGGCACCAACCCATTTGTACTGTTTAAAATACTGATACAGATCCTGGATCTACACACCAGTTTACACTGCAACACATACCACAAACCTCACAGGAGTAATGACCATAAACATAACAAACGCATTAGAACTAGAGACAGGTTACACTGACAAAAATAATGTTAGATTGTGTGTTTTGGACTGCCTGACAAGCTAATGTTTCTAGTTGCGGCGTGCGCATCCAGCTAGTTTAGCATGTATGCTCTGGTTGTTAGCTTGCACTTCACTGCCCCTGTGTGAAACTTGTTTGCATTATTTGTACCCACCCGTAAGACCATAACCCCTCCAAAACATATCATGGAAATTATATCTATTTTTATAGGAATGGGCAAGGTCAGGACCGGCGTGACTGAAGCGGGTGCAATGTCCCCCAGGACATAACACAAGCCAAGGACTCTTACCTCAATGATTAGTTTATGCAGATTAGTCTGAGAGCTGGACTCCCCCCTGAATGGAAAGGAACCTGTGCACTAGTTCCCTAAAAATGCCTTTCAAGTTTTTTATCCTCCCAGAAATTAAGCAGCTGACCCAAGCTGTAAAGAGCGGGGAATCTGAAGAACAAAATGGGAGTTGTATTCCCGAGAGTCTGGAGGTGGGTATGTGGATGCCAACAGTGTTCCATGGAGAGTGCCCGATGAGTTTAAAGCTAGAAATCAAACAGAAGCAGGTTTTGAGTCAGTCTTTTCCCAGAGGGTGACAGTTAATAAAAATGTAGATTAGATTAACTACCTTAAATGCAATCAAAAGAGATTTGCATGAAAAAATTGGTCCAGAGGCTGATCGTCACTGCTCTAACCAAGACCATCTAAATGTAAAGATTTAAATGCCGAGTGCAAGGATTCTTTGGCCATAAACAACTATAACCTAAGACAAAATGAATTAAGGTGCACCATGCAATGACCTTTCATTGAGGTCATTGCATAGTGGGGTTTGGGGGGGGTCATTTCCCATACATATGGAATATGTAATGGAGTGGAGACCCTGGGATGTTACACCCATAATATTGCATTGTAGCAGTCATTAGTGGTGTGCGATACTGCTGATTTTGGGGAGAGCAGTGTATCATGACTTATGGCATGAATCATCATAGGTTTGCAAATTCTGAACACATTTTACTTGTTACTAAATCACTGTGATTCTACAATAATGAGTTAACACAATAAAAGCACATCTTTCAGCCTTTCACAGAAACTGGAGACCTGAAATGTGAGCGGGTATGAGCTACAAGCTATAAATGAGCTGTGAACCAAATAGACCTGACAGTCAACACAAAAAAGTTCAGATATTTTTAATTATGGATGTTTGACATATATCATTTTGAATTCCACAAAATTCAGTAAACATAGATAATAGAAACAAAGAATTGATCCTCCCACACTAGCACCAGTATTGATCCAATAGTATCAATAACAATGCTAGTATTGTTATTGATACTATCAATATTTGTATGAATTTGCCCACCTCTAGCACTCACTGGAGTTATTTATGAGGAAAGCAGCACCAAAACTTTACTTTAATATTGCCCAACACTAGAATTTTAATTCTCATGAATTTGCTGTATGATATTCATATGTCTTTAATTACCTCTGCAAAGGAAGTTATTTTATTTGGGCTGATTGGATGGAGTAAATTTAGATCCGGATCTGGATCTAGAGCCAGGAAGTTTGAGGTTTTTTCTTTTTTTTTTTAAACTGTTGTTAGACAGGGCAAACAGTTCATGTTTATACTTTGAGCTGAATTATGCCCAAAACAAACACACACACACACACACACACACACACACGATGACCAACTAACAGTGAAGAAACCAAACTGCTGGCTCACATGGCAAACACTGGCACCAGGACAATGCCAAAGTTACCACAACAGTGTGCCAAGGTCTTACACCTCTAAAAGTGCCAAAAACTCACAGCAGCTTAATTTGATTGTGGATTATAAAACAGTTAAAGAGAAAAAGAGGAGAGTGCCCACAATGGTTCAGAGAACAATGAGCAACAAAGGGAAGTGATAACAGACAGGATATCCTGACAGTGCTAGTGCTGCTAGCACGTCACAGCAAAATACTGCCAGGACAAAGCATACAAGTACTCACAACAAAGTCCAAAAAGATGCCTCCTTGTAAAGATATTCATTCTGAATTTTTAAGCTCAAGTTATTATATTCTAGACAAGCCTCCACACACCCTGTGAAGTGAAATGAGTTGGAGCTGTAGTTGGAAATGTGTCAAGTTCAGTGAAGTAATTCAGACCTGGAAATGAGTTCAGCTGGGATCTATGGATTAAACTAAAGTCATGTAAACCAAAGTTAAGACAAGGTGTGTTAAATAAAATTTACAAAATGCACAAGCACAGCTGAATAAGAGTTGAATTCAAAATTGACTTTGAAGCTGAGCTGACTAAAGTGAGGAGCAAGTGGAGTAAGTATAGTTAGTGTCACGGCTGCCGAGGCGAGCCGTGTGGAGTTGGAAAAAGGACCCAAGAGCAAGCAGTGTATGAAAAGATTAGTGGAGTTTATTTACAAGGTGTCAGTGGCAGGAACAGAAAACGAATAATGAGACAAACTAACGGAAACCTAAACTGGGAAAACTAAAGAGCAACTAGAAATCCACAGGACACGAAAAGGCCCAGACGGACAAGGTCAGGGGGCCGACCCGGAGGCCAAAACAGTTCAGTTCCGGGGGCCGACCGTGTGAAAGGCAGCGGCAGTGGGGCAGGTCCGGAGGCCGGCCACGCAGTAGGCAGTGGTGTGGAAACAGTTCTGGGGGCCGACCGTGCGGACGGCAACAGCGGCGTGGAAACAGCTCTGGGGGCCGACCGTGCGGACGGCAACAGCGGCGTGGAAACAAGTCCGGAGGCCGGCCACGTGGAAGGTAGTGGCGGCGTTCAGGAGGGCGTCCACGGTGGCGGAGATGCCCAACAAGCGGCCTGGCAGATGACCGACGATGTGGAGGTGGTAGTAGGGGACCTGAAGGCTGCGTGGCCCCTGCAGCCCCAGGCGAAGCGGAGGCTGGACCAGACGAGGATGAAGACGCGGAGGCTGGACCAGACGAGGATGAAGACGCGGAGGCTGGACCAGACGAGGATGAAGACGCGGAGGCTGGACCAGACGAGGATGAAGACGCGGAGGCTGGACCAGACGAGGATGAAGACGCAGAGGCTGGACCAGACGAGGATGATGCAGAGGCTGGACCAGACGAGGATGATGCAGAGGCTGCAGAGGCTGGACCGGATGAAGCCAAAGCAGACGCTGGACCAGGCGACGAGGATGAAGCCAAAGCAGATGCTGAAACCGGACCAGGCGAGGCCGAAGACTCTGAGGCCGCAGCAGGCGAGGGTGATGAGACTGCAGCTGGTGGCTGGACGGGCTCCTCGGGCCCCCCAGCTGACGAGGCAGATGGCTGGACGGGCTCCTCGGGCCGCCCAGCAAAAACAGTCTCAGAACCAGTGGGCACTGGAGCCCCTGGCACACACAGAACAGAACCAGCAGGTGCGGAGACCTCTGGCAGGAACACAACAGAACCAGCAGGCACCCAGGCCTCTGGCAGGAACGCAACAGGACCAGCAGGCACACGGGCCTCTGGCAGGAACGCAACAGAACCAGCAGGCACCCGGGCCTCTGGCAGGAACGCAACAGAACCAGCAGGCACCCGGGCCTCTGGCAGGCACAGGACAGGACCAGCAGGTGCGGAGACCTCTGGCAGAGACAGAACAGAACCAGCAGGCACAGTGGCCCCTGGCAAACACATAGCAGACTTCAGCTGCCCAGAGCGTTGACTCTGCTTAGGCAGTGACAGCTGGGTGCAGTCCTCAGCTGGCTTCTTGACCTCCAGGGATCCAGAATCAGCTGGGGGCTGAACCCCGGCCTCTGGGGAGGCCCTGGAGTGTGTCGCAGTCTCAGAACTGGCCAGCTTTTGAGGACTGTTGACAGTATTGTTAGATTTGTCTCTCTGCTTGTAGTGGATGGGCGAGGAGCAGTGTCTTTCGGGTAGAATTGACTTGTATGGTTTTACAGGTGGAACAACTGACACAGGATGCAGGGCTGGTGGCTGCTGAACAGGAGGCTGAACTGAGGGTGACTGACATAGTGGTTGTGATGACAACGGTGGTGGAATTAGAGACTGAGCTTGAGGCCGCAGTTCAAATGAATAAACAGTCCTAGTATTATCAGAGCTGGTGTTAATGGTCTCTGGGTTATATGTCAGTTTTAGCAGACCCTGGGTTGGCTGACACGGGTTTAACAGTTTCAGAAGAACAACAGCCCTTTGCTTTCACTGAAGTCTTAAAAATGCCAACCTGGGAGAGATCGGTTACCACGAAGGTAGGTAGGCTTAGCGAATTAGCTCCCACTGACACACCCCGAACAATCCCGGAAGAAAAAGTCTTAAGGTCCGAATTGGAACTGTTATCCTTCCTACTCACCTCAGTCGGCCGCTCTGATATCCTGGGGTCCAACTGTGGCGAGGGGCGTCGACGGCGTGAGTGCTGATCCCCATTTGAAGGCTGGACCGACGGGCCGGGCAGGACACTCTCCGTCGGGTCGGGGAGTGAAGCATGAGTTGCAGGGTGGGTGGTAGCAAGGGGGAGAAGATGAAGCTCGTTCAGAACAAAATTCTGTGTGAGCGGGTGAAGTGAGCTGAGCAACCAGGGGAGACCAGAAAGTAAGCGCTGTAGCCGAACAGCTATGCTTTGGCGGAATTCTCTCCCCTCATGCTCCAGCCATAGGTTAATTAATTTGTCCACTGAGTACATAATGTCCTCCCGGAGCTCCTCGGGCGGGTTGACTGCTGCTGGGTCCATAGTGGCCGGTTCGTACTGTCACGGCTGCCGAGGCGAGCCGTGTGGAGTTGGAAAAAGGACCCAAGAGCAAGCAGTGTATGAAAAGATTAGTGGAGTTTATTTACAAGGTGTCAGTGGCAGGAACAGAAAACGAATAATGAGACAAACTAACGGAAACCTAAACTGGGAAAACTAAAGAGCAACTAGAAATCCACAGGACACGGGGTGAAAGGCAGAGAGACGCAGACTGACGGAGGATACAAAAACGCAGAGAGACACAGATGAATGCAGAAAAGCGCGGACTTACATGGAGTAATACAGACGAACCGGCAACAGGCAGGAGAACACACAGGGCTTAAATACACACACCAGTAATCAGGGGATAAGAGACAGGAGGGCAACACAGCTGGGAGAAATCAGAGCTGACGGGACAGGGGAAATGTAAACTGAACACACTCACATCAGACATGAACCTTCAGAATAAAACAGGAAATTAACAGACAGAGAACCAGACAGGACACTGAACTTGACAGGCAGACTCATGAGCAGACACAATAACACCATGGACAGACAGAGGGAACACAGAGAAGTGGGAGCAGGCAGGCAAAGAACAGAAACCTAACAAATGGCAAAATAACAACAGAATACACACTCGGAATGAACAAAAGCATAAGGAAACACAAAACACTGAGTCCTCAGACTCAGGACCATGACAGTTAGGTCAAGTCAGTTTTATTTGTAGCACAGTTAAAATGACAGGAGTGAACCCAACATGCTTCCCAGACAAAGACAAATCAAATAAAGACAAATAAAATCCAGCAATAGAAAAAAGACTAAATAAAAGAGCAGTAAGAAAATGTTCACAGTGGACTTCACAAAACCACAAGCCACCTCATGCTTCACACAGAGAAAAGTTGTGACCTAGAGGAAAGATCTGAGGCTGGGCTGAGTCCAGTGCAGTGAAAGGAAGTGGAAATATGCAGACCTTACTTAGCTATGCTAAGCTGAATTTAATAGAGCAGAAAGGAGAGGAGTGCAGAAAAATACAGTCAGGTAACCTGAGTTGTGATCATCAGAGTCCAATTAAGATGCCTCGGTGTCTCCTGGCATCTTTGGACTTATTTATAATTCTTATGTTGGACTAATCTTCACAAAATGTGATTTTATTCACTGAAAGTAGATCTCAGTGTTAATTCATCAGCAAATTATGCTCGCTGGAAGTATTTCTGTGTGGCTGTAAACACAGAAAAAAGGAGGAAGCATCTGGCTTTCTGAGGACATGTGCATTTTGCACACATTATGTACACAAACACACACACACAGTTTTTTCAATAACGATTCTTTCTGCCTGCAGGGACAGCAGTCAGAGTTTTGATTAGAGCAGCGGTTGCTATCGTGTTGTTGATCCAACAGGAACCCAGTTTTCATGACCCACTCACCTACTACGTGACATCATGACTCTTCTCCTTTATATGCATGTGTGTGTGTGTGTATGTGTGAGAGAGAAAACAGCTCTTGTAGTAATGAGTTTCCCAGGTTGAGAGCTGATTATGTTTTTCCTGAGGAGGGTCATTTGTCGGCATGCTGACGTCCAAGCTGGAGTAGCACCTGCTACCTCTGCCCTTAATCTGAAAACGTGATCATGAATTGGCCATCACGTTTTCAGTAAGAGCAAACATTTTCTGTTTGACTGTTTTCATCTTGCCCATGTATTAATCTCCCTCAGTATAGCTCTGATTTACTGCTGTTCTGGTTGAACCTGTCTGTAACGGTACTACAGCTGGTAGAGACAAAAAGATTTAACTGCTAGAATCTGGAAACTGCTTAACCTCTGCCTCTGCTTAACCTCTGCCATCTCCTGGGCCTCCTCCCGGTGGGACATGCCCAAAACACCTCACCCAGGAGGCATCCTTGTCAGATGCCCGAACCACCTCAGCTGGCTCCTTTCGATGTGGAGGAGCAACGGCTCTACTCTGAGCCCCTCCCGGATGGCTGGACTTCTCACCCTATCTCTAAGGGAGAGGCCAGCCACCCTTCGGATGAAAGCTCATTTCCGCCACTTATATCTCGTTCTTTCGGTTACTACCCACAGCTCGTAGGCATAGGTGAGGGTAGGGACATAGACCGACCAGTAACTTGAGAGCTTCACTTTTACACTCAGCTCTCTCTTCACCAAAGTCCACTGCGGCCGCAGCACCAATCCGTCTGTTGATCTCCGGCTCCCTTCTCCCATCACTCGCGAACAAGACCTCGAGATACTTGAAGTCCTCCACTTGGGGCAGGAACTCATCCCGACCCTGAGTGGGTACTCCACCCTTTTCCGGCTGAGAACCATGGCCTCCGATTTGAAGGTGCTGACCTCATCCCCACTGCTTCACACTCGGCTGCGAACCGTTCCAGTGAGAGCTGGAGGCCATCACCCAATGAAGCCAACAGAACCACATCATCCATGAAAAGCAGAGATGAGATTCTGAGGCCACCGAAGTGAAAGCCCTCCGCCACTTGGCTGTGCCTAGAAATCCTGTCCATAAAAATTATGAACAGAAATCCCTGCATCATGTTAGTCACTATTTTAGTGGTTTGGAGCTTTGTAGAAGGTCTTTATTACAATGCCTCTTTCCTACCTCCACCCTGTTTGTGTTTATTTACTGTGTGGCATACAAGTGAGTGAATCAGCCCTTCTTACCCCCCCTAATAGCACTGCTCCCCTTCTGTCTACAGTGCAATGTCGGCATAACTAAAACCTAAAACACTGATGTTCTGGGACCCCACTGGTGATAGAGTAATTACTATAGGTGTGGTCCAGCTTCTATCAGCATGCATCATTTTCTCTACAGTAAACACACACACACACACGCGCACACACACGCGCACACACACACAGGGTATGTTAACTTCTGTTTTCCCATTAAGAAGCTGATAAAGACAAATCAATAACGGTCTCTGCTTTGCTTCTGGGCTTCATATTTTAGAAATAAAAAGATCTTTGTAGAGTAGGAAGAATGATGTATTTACAAAGATACTTGGTAAAATGTACAGCAAACTCAGGGATCATTTTTAAGACCACATTTGACTGCTAAAGAGATTGAGTCTATCCATGTTTAGAGCAGGGATAGCCAATCAGAGGCAAGGACTTTCTCTGACGCTCACTTTGAACTTCAGCCGGTGGTTATGACTAAATCCATTAACTCACTACCATGGGGAATTTGATATTTGTATTAGTAGTAGCTGTATCTAATAAACTGGTGAGTGTATGAAGGTCAGTCCTATGCGAAGCAAAAGGGTTTTTTGGTGAAGCCAATATAATACAATTAAAAATAATAATTGCAGTGAGATACATAAATATATAAAGGCATCTCTGACTATTGAAGGCATCTGTCTTCATTTAATGTCACTGAAGTCAAAGTATGGGGTGGAAACTGTCAGTTTTAAAATCTTGACTTCACTGAGGGCGTTTGAGGAAAGACAAAATTGGAATCCAGGGTAAGCATTTCAGTCATTTCACTGGCAGGTTTGGTTCACTTTGAGAGAATCAACAGAATTCAAAATGTTAAACTGCTCAACCCAACTTTAATATGACTAATTAAGTTAAAGCAACAAATTCAGACCTTCAATTAACACATACGAGTTGTCATACAAGTAATTGCTGAAGATGTTGTATTAAATATATTTGCATATTTGTATCAATATATGGGTTCTAGAGTTTAAGCCATCCCACAGACTGAACTCCGGTTCGCTGCACACAGGAGCGTGCCTGCTGATGCACGCTTATAATTGGCTGAGACAAAGATGCATTCGCAGCTGATTGGCTCAAAGTTTGCGGCTTCTGTTTTTTCAGGAGGCTGAGCAGCGTGATAAAAGAGCAGCCTGTGAGCGCACGCTGTAAAAGGCGTCAGGACAGGACGGTAGAGAGCAGTCAGCAACCAGAAGACTCCCTCACTTCTCCTCCCACACAAAGAACATCAGAAGAGCTACAAGAAGCCATGCTCACCGCTTGCTTGGAGGTCCTGGGCTTGGCGCTGTGCGTCACGGGCTCTCTGCTGGCGATGGTCGCCTGCGGGCTGCCCATGTGGAGGGTGAGCGCCTTCATCGATTCCAACATCCTGGTGGCTCAGACCCTCTGGGAGGGACTGTGGATGTCCTGCGTGGTGCAGAGTACCGGCCAGATGCAGTGCAAAGTGCATGACTCCATGCTGGCTCTCGAGCAGGATCATCAGACGGCGCGCGCCCTGACGGTCATCTCCGCAGTCCTGGGGATCGTCGCCCTAGCGGTCACGGTGGCCGGAGCGCAGTGCACCAACTGCATCAGGGATGAGACGATAAAGGCGAGAGTGGTTCACGCCGGGGGAGTGATCTACATCATCAGCGGACTCTTCGTGCTCGTCCCGCTCTGCTGGATGGCCCATCGCATCATACTGGACTTCAACAACCCCAACATCCCTTCCTCCAAGAAGAGAGAGATCGGAGCGGCAATCTATGTGGGCTGGGCGGCCGCCGCGCTGCTGCTGCTCGGCGGGACCCTGCTGTGCTGCTCCTTCTCCCAGACGGTCAGGGGCGCAAATCCCATGAAATACACTCCGACCAAGACGATCGCAGTGAACGGGGAGTTCAACAAGAACCTGTATGTGTAAACTAGAAGACATTGTATACAGGACACTTTGATTTGTAGCAGTTTTGCTATTTTGAATCTCTGAAAGATGCGGTGCCTCTATACATACTCATGTGACGTACTGAGGGCGCTCATTTGACGCTTAATGCAGCTGTAACTGTAGCTTCGGAGCACGATCGTGTCACATATGTGAGTTACTGCTCTGAATATTGTGTAGTATTTTTCCAATAGCGGAAGTAGTCAGCAGTTCACTCCTGAGAAACGCGTTTAGGATTGAAAAGATGTTGAATGTGTTGCCAGGAACTTTTAATAACCATGTGGCTGCTGAGGCCGAGTGTTGAGCCTCGGCCTCTGAACGGCTTCAGTGTAAATATGTTTTCCTCTTCCTCTCTCAGTCAGTGGACTTATTTCGATGTTTGTGAGAATTCGCAGGGTTGGCAATAATTCAAACCCTGCGCACCCAGGCTCTAATCAAGGGGACAGTTTGCATTTCTCCTTATGCCATCAGGTATTTTTTAGAGTACTTTTTCTAATAAAGAAGAAAAAACACTTGTGTGCCTTTACTATTTATATCTCAGTCAATCAATCACTACGCATTTGCCTGCTGTTATCAAAAAATCGTGAGGAAAATATATGAACTATTTCAGTTGTAGAAAATTCTAAGGTCCGTTTTGTAAGTGGCTGTGATTTAAAAGCAAATTAAAACCTTTCATAATAAAGTGATTAAAATAATGTGACAAAACAAGTGCTTCCGATTTCTGTCCAAAACAAGAGTGATGAAGAGAAATGAAGCTGAACTAGGACCAGGATGTGTGTTCGTGTAATACCACTTTGGAACACAAGATGGTGCAACAGTTTTCTCCCCCACCTAACTACACTCAGTATGTTTTATAAGAATATTTGCTAGCTATTCTAATTTTATCCCGTAGAGAAAACACACTGAAAGAGCTAACAGATGATGAGGCATTGAAGAAAAATCCAATACAAGGTGTTGCTTCCTTTTCGGGGGGACAAGAGAACCCAAAGCACACAAGCAAAATACCCTCCACAGCACAAGAGAGCCACCACACCCTCTCACTGAAGCACTCACAGTTTCAGGGCTTTAATGTCTTTTGTTTCCCATTTGGACCAACAAACCAATCCAGAATCTTGAGTATAGCAAAGCCAACCTTTTCCGTCACAGAGCAGCCTAACCCGGGATGGGATGTTTACTGGCTGTTGGTTTAGGCATCTCAGTGGGTGCTTTAAAAAGATCTAGACTGTTGCTGTTACTGTACTAACATGATGGTCCACACTCTCTGATATTACCATGAGCTTCACTTCTTTTATAAAGGTCTTCTGGCCTTCTGGTACGTTCATAAAGTAGGTGTGACAGTGTCATCAGCAGGTTTGTCTGTAAAGGAAACTAAAAATAGAAAAACAATGGCAAATAATCAGATTCCTGGTTCTTGCACCCTAACAGAGTGGTACATGGGAGAGCCATTTGAACAGTGCACCCAGCACATCATTAGGGTCTGTGCAATCAAAAGGGTGCAACTCCAGCCACAGGAAGCTTGGCCTAGATCTGGGAGAGTGGAGCAATTAGTGCCCTCATGTGCATAAACAGAAAAGGAAAACATGCACACAAACACCATCAGGACAACAACCCCGCACAGCACACACACAGCACACACACACACAGTATGTGGCCAATCGCACGAACATTTCCCCTCTGACTGAGATTCCAAGCAAGTGGAACAACAACTTCCACTTTTCAAAAAGAAGCCTGTTTTTGGTTTTAGTGTTGCTTAAAGAGAAAGCAGCCAAACCCAGTACACTGTAAATACTACATGTGTGTTTAGACAACAAAGTCTAGAAGATCAATGGTGCAAACTTGGAGTTAGCTCAGAACTTTAAAAAAAACCAAACCCCTGACAACTGAACGTAATTACCTGAAAAAGTCTTAAAGGTTCTGTTTTTAAAAGAACCTGAAAAAAGAACTATTTGATTAAACACGTCTAAGCACATTAAAGCCAGAATTCTATCCAAATGATATAAAAGCTAGAAATGACAAGGCAAGAACACTATTCTCCTGCATTCCCAGTGCTTCCAACCATACATCATTCTAAAACATGGATAACACTGGGACTAAGCTCAGCACAATCAACATGTTGCCACGGATCTACTAATTATTCAGTGTTCGGAAAGCATTCACGATAGCCCAAGAGAGCAAAGACAGTCATGAATGTTTTGCATGTTTATATGGACTGTATATAAAAGATGGAGCCGTCTTCTTTGTCTTCGAGCTGCTCCCTTCAGCATTTGCCACAGCAGATCATCTGTCTCCATCTCATGCTGTCCCTAGCACGTCCTCCATCACTACTGTGACTTCATTTATTAGTTTCATAGGCCTGTCGTAAAGAAACAGGGACACTGTGCTCCATGATAACTTCTAGATCACAATTATGACTGACTTCAAACTTTAATATGAGTAATTTAAAAACTGAAACCGTCTGCGATTCAACTCTTTTTTGAGCTATGAAGCTTCAATTTTAAAGTTGGACATGCTAACATGAGAGTCTGTGGGGACTGACTCACTTTTAGGGTGGACGTTTTTGGCAGTAGTTGCAGTTTTGTACCCTTGGTACCAACTGAGCATCATGTAAACCCCACAGCCGACCGGAGCATTGTTGCTGACGTCTTTTATGTGATGGGACATAATTTCCAGTTTTCATTCACTCACAGATCATTTTTATGGCATCAGCAATTCTTTATTATCAACATCTGCACACTATGTGTTACGATAAAATATGTACAAGCCACTGAGGCACAGGAGGTATGTGAGGCAGATATACAGGATTTTATTACACAACCTCTAACATTCACACATAAATCAAAAAAGTGACCTCCTTCAACCCTTTATCTTGAAAAAACTGTAGTCGGCAAGTGGGAGTTCGCTGATCTTGTGTCTGTGATTATAGTGCAGTGATTGATGACTCAATCAGTAATTAATGAGCCACGGATGAAGGCACTCTGTCGCCCACTGGTGGCTTAACCTCCTCATAGGAGGCCAAAGAAAAGAGTCATTTGTCCTCCAGTTCATGTATGACACCCCATCAAAGGTGGGTAATATTCATGATCGCAGAGGGTTTCGTTACACAGTGTTTGCTCATAGCACCAACCCACACTGACAAGCCCAATAGTAACTAATGACAATAAAGGTCGTCATGTATGGGGAGAGAAATGTGTCTCAAAAGGGTTCCAAACACGTATAATACACATAATACGTGCTGGGTGTGTTCAAAAAGTACCTTCCTTTTCCTATTCCCAACCTCTCTTCCTTCCTACTACTTTTCCTTTTTTTAAAGGTAGGAAAATTGCTATGGACTCAGGAAAAGTGAAGCTTGGTGAGCTGAGAATTGGAACAGCCTTTCGCTTGTTTCTCCTCATCAGTGTGACGACGAATGTCCGCTATGTTGAAACTGCAATATGCAGAGGATAGATTACAAAATGCGCACCTTACATGGCCACAATGTGTTCAAACACTGTTGTTTATGGAGGTCGAATAAACCAGAACAGCCTGTGAAAAATATCCCACGATTACAAAGGTTGGCAATTTCAAGGAGGAGGAAGATTTAGTGCCAGACTAATATCTACAGAAAACGAAAGCCTTCTTCACGCGTTAAAAATCTGCTGGGTTTAATAAAGAGACTCTGTGTCTGTTTGTGACTGACAGTTGTAAACAGGAGAATTTTTGTGGCCGGTCATACGGTAGATGTATTTGTATGAATTTCAAATCCAAATTCAAATTTAAATTTCGAATTTGAATTTGTTGTGTATTTGTATGAATTTGACATTCAGGAGAATTTTTAATCGAGTCACGCAAATGTGAATGAAAAAGTCTGTGACATATAAAAATACCAGTATGTCACAGCTACTTCACACACATGGCACAGCAATACAGTGACGGCTGTTTTCAAAGAGGCTCTCGTATTAAACATGAGGTCACACTGGATTATTCTGGTCGCTAGGCCTCTCCATGCTCTAAGCAGAATGCTGCTTTTCACTGAAGTGAACTGGCTGCATCTTTGTATAGAAATTACAGCGGTTCACCCTGCGACGCCTATAAAATAGAATGCATCTTATTTTCTTATATTTTCCTGCTGCGATCCAGTGGAACTTGTTTCCTCCTCCATGTTTGGGCTTATTTGATTGCCTTTAATTGTTTTAATGAACAGTCATATGGAAGCAATAAAGGAAGCATGGAAGCTCCTTTCCTTAGTATTTGTATTATTATGTATATGATCTTAGTGTTATGACCACCACACAGATACTTCTGGGTCACATCTCTCAGTGAAGAACCTTTATAAGCAAAATACTTTTGGAACACACTCTCCCTTTCTTCATTTCACCAATTATTTTGTAATTTTTAGTCTTTTGCAATTTTCATACTTTTATTTGCATTTGTAAACCACTCTACAATGCCACATTTCCTCTCCTGAAATTTGAAGCTCAAAGTTTTCTACTATATTTCAGGTCTGTTTGAGATTTGATGCTTCTTAGCGTGGATTCTCCAAGTCTCTGGAACTGCATTCATATCCAAAAGAGAGCCCCAGTTGTTTTTTGACTGTGGTGGGGAGTGCTGTCCTTTAGCAGCTTTGATGAGGTTCTCTGTGGTGGTTCATATCCTAAAATCACTTAGGAAGAAGATCTACTTTTATCATTGGATACGAGTGTGTTTTCAGCCTTCTTTTAAATGTGGGTGAACTGACGCTTAGGTCAGGCTAGGTGGGCAGATTAGTAGATTTGAACTGGTTCCCGTTTTTCCTCCAGCCATGACGGCATAAAATAACCTGAAAAGTGTCATCTCCAATCTAACTGGCGTCAAAGTTGTTTCAAAGCTGTCAAGTAAGATGAGAAAGGCCTCTTTGTCTTAAAGGATGAGGTGGAGTCTGAGCTGACTGATCACACATCAGAGGTAGACAGACAGCGATAGCAGTCCATTTATAACTGGTATTCTTTCAGCAGCTGGCCAGCGATCACCAGTCTCTGGATCTCGCTGGTGCCTTCGTAGATCTCCGTGATGCGGGCGTCACGGTAGTGCCTCTCAGCAGGCATGTCTGTCACGTAACCCATCCCACCCAGAACTTGGATCGCCTGATTTGAAGTGCAAAAAGAATATACGACGATAAGAAGAAGGGTCTGTATGTGTTCATTTCTTGACTCTGCATTACAACCGCTTTGTTACCTGGTGTGAGCAGAAAGTTGCAGCTTCAGACGCTGCTAGTTTGGCCATTGCAGCTTCCTGCAGGAGAAGAAGAGCCAAAAGTGATGTCTGATATTCTCTATCAAATGCAAACCTTAACTCAGAGGTGACGGTACCTTAGTGAATGCTTTCTTTGAGTCTCGAAGAAGCGCAGCCTTCCAGGTGAGCAGCCGAGCGCCCTCTATTGCCACAGCCATGTCTGCCAGTTTGAACTACATGAATTAAAAGCATCAAGAAAACTACATTCAGCACAACACTGCCAAGCACCATATATACTGCCCTGCAGTGAATGGGAGGAAGGTATACAGCACATACGCACACACGCTACTTTATTAGCTACGCCTTGCTAGAAACTAGATGGACCAGTCTAACCCTGCAATCTGACTGCAGCAGCAGAATACTGTACTGAAGCCGTTTCTAATTTCGCCCTGAATTTGTTTTCAATTCAGTTCAAATTAGTATTATTTCTATAGCTCCAATTACCAACAGTTGCCTCAAAACCCTGGAAGATTTCTTTGTGTAAGCAACCAAACCTTCGTCTGACTTATATTAGCTAATCCTAGCTTACTTGCTAACCCAAATGATTCACTAGCTACCCAGCATCACAAGCAAATAAATGCCCATCTAGTCCTTGTGTAGCGTTTGTGTGTATGCACTAAATTCAGGAGATACTCCAAAATCATACCTTTAATATGCTAAATGCACAAATCTCCTTAATACAATAAATCAATTATCTAACAAAACAAAGCTCAAGTCATTTAGGAACAATTCCAACTCCCCTCTAAAGACTTGTATAGATATTTTCAAATGAGACACTAGATCCTGAACCATAAAGAATGAGATATGAATCATAAAGCTCCGAACAACAGCTTTCTCATATATAAAAAAGGCTTATAAATGAGCCCCCACCATCCACAACACAGTGGAAACAGAGACTGATACATTAGATGAGAAATGGAGCATCTAAAGTTGATGAGTCCAACCTGGTCTTCCAGTATAAATATACTTCTGGCTTTACTTTGAATATCTTAAAATAAAAAGCTTTGTGTTTTTAGCTTCCTGTCAGAGGAAACGTGACATCAAGGCTTCCCGTGAACTCGAATAAATGTTCTTTCAGAGACAACTGCTACATGCTAAAATCAGGGCTTTGTGTGGAAATGTGTCCCAAGATAAACTTCTCAACATCCTGGCAAGCAACAGAAGTGAACATCACTTAGAAAGGTTTTAAATACAGTAAAATAACAGTTGTTATAACTCTCCTGTTACCTGAATGGCTTGCAGCTTGCCAATGGGAGCTCCAAATGCAGTTCGTCTGTGTGCGTAATCAGCAGCACATTCCAGAGAAGCCTGAGCGATACCGAGAGCCTGAGCTGCAATGCCGATCCGCCCGCTGTCCAGCGTTTGCTGTGCAACACAAAGATGGGAGGTTACGGTTACTTTCCCCCCCTGTATAAAATGGGAAAACTGTAACAATGCACACAATTCTGAAAGAGCCAAGAGAGAAAAGCCTTCACCTTGATTTATATTAAACCATGTCAAGGAACCATGTCCAAATATACAATGGTCTCCAATGATCCATCAAGTATTTTCAATAATTCGATTATAAAGAAAAAAAAAATTTCTTGTTTCGATGCTGTGTTTAATGCACGTCTCTGTACGCGCCACTTTCATCATGGAAATGCGAATGCAAGCATTTCACCCACACCCAATATTTTTCATATTTAAAAATATAAAAATTAAATACCATCATAACATCTTGCTTTCAGTGGCACAAAAACTTTCCAAACACAGGGCAAACTCCAGAATGTTGATATGCTTTATGCCTTATTTTAGATTACATATTTACCTTATTTTATTTGGCTTTGACACTACTTGAGAGCATGTATATATTTTTGCATTTAAGAAAAGGTTTTCTCTAAAAAAATTAAATAAATAAATAACATTTAACATTGCGGAAAAAACCACAAAGGGTTTGTTTTTTGACAAATGAATCAGATGAGGAATGAAACAAAAAACATCTCTAAAATGGAAATCAATGACTAGTTTGTTTTGAAAGACCTGTATTTTTTCTCTTTTGAATATTTATCATTGCTGATTAATAAGGCAAAAGTATTTCTTATCCAATTACTCCATTCATAGATCGATTACTCAATTACTAAAATATTTGATAGCTGCAGCCCTGTATTGAATGGTTTTTGCTCAAATCTGAATACATTACAATGTAACTTAAAAAACACTGATGTGGCTTCAGTCAGTATTTTGCTGCTAACATTAGTGAGTAAGTAGACCAACTTTTGCCATCTACCCATGCTGTGTAAGTGGGTAAGCTAACATTAACTAACAGTAGCCAGGAAATTTCAGGTATTTTCTAATAAAGCCTGTCCTTCATTTCCTGTTGTTACAGGACAATGAACCCATCTTGTTTGCAAACATGATTCACAGCAAACACATGTTAGTGGAAATACAAGCTAGCAGTAACTTAGCTACACAACATACATATGGTATGTCAAGTCCAAATAAACTTTGTTCTCACTGTAATGACAGCATATACACAAACAAGTCTCCCAGTTGTTATATGCGCGTGTTATGTGCTACTAGGCAGGAGAAAAAGAGGAAGACCCAAAATGGAGTCACGAGTAAGATTGAATAAAATGACTGAATGAAATTCTAAAAATGCAAAGTCTGCCTCCACCAGCCTTTCACATAAAAAAAGCATCATTGTCTGTTTCATTACATCTCTACAAAGAAAATATCCAGAGCTAACCATGGCGATTTTGAATCCTGATCCACGTGGGCCCAGCATGTATCCCAGTGGTATCCTGCAGTCCTCCAGGATAATATTAGCAGTGGATGAGGCTCTGATGCCCAATTTGTCTTCCTTTTTCCCCAGAGAAAGCCCTGGGTGTGGCATGGGGACAAGGAAAGCACTGATTCCCTACAGAATAGAAACAGCATTCCCCATCATTACAGGTGTACATCATCTCTGCGGTGAGAACGTGGAAATGTGCTGCGTCATGCCTTGTGTTTCAGTGTCTTGTCTGTGGTGGCAAAGACAATGGCAGCAGAGGCATCCCAGCTGTTGGTGATCCAAGCTTTGGTTCCGTTCACCACCCACTCATCTCCCTCCTGATGTGCTGTGGTGGAGGCTGCACCCGCATCACTGCCATTGCCTGGAATTTTAATTCAATTACTTTAGTTTGATGAAAGAAAGAAAAATGTGTGCTAAAATGTGTCCAGACAACCCTTAAACATATATCACATCCACATATATTAGCGGCTGTTGTTGTGAATTGGTGTTATACAAATAAAATTGAACTGAATGAACTGAGTATATACAATATATACATACAGTGGCTTGCATAAGTATTCGGCCCCCTTGAACTTTCCCACATTTTGTCACATTACAGCCACAAACAAGAATCAATTTTATTGGAATTCCACGTGAAAGACCAACACAAAGTGGTGCACACGTGAGAAGTGGAAGGAAAATCATACATGATTCCAAACATTTTTTACAAATGAATAACTGAAAAGTGGGGTGTGAGTAATTATTCAGCCCCCTGAGTCAATACTTTGTAGAACCAGCTTTTGCTGCAGTTACAGCTGCCAGTCTTTTAGGGTCTGTCTCTACCAGCTTTGCACATCTAGAGACTGAAATCTTTGCCCATTCTTCTTTGCAAAACAGCTCCAGCTCAGTCAGATTAGAGCAGGGGTGTCAAACTCAAATACACAGTGGGCCAAAATTCAAAACTGGAACAAAGTCGCGGGCTAACATTAATATTTATTAAAAATAATAATAATAATAATAATCTTCCTCCAGATATAAAAATGAATCTTTTCTTATGGACTCCAACAAGTTTTGCTGAAAAACTGAATTTGGAACAAGCAAAGCTTAATACTAAAAATATATATATATTAGCTGTATAATACCAGTAGGCCAGCTCTAATAGTAATTTGGTATGGCTTCGCGGGCCAAATGTAATTAGGGCCAGAGTTTGACACCTATGGATTAGATGGACAGCGTTTGTAAACAGCAGTTTTCAGATCTTGCCACATATTCTCGATTGGATTTAGATCTGGACTTTGACTGGGCTGTTTTTCTTCTACTACACGACTCAAAATTAAAGCAGACTTTTGTGTCAGACAGGTCGCATTTACCTGGCTCACTGAGGGCAAAGCAGCCCACCTTCTCTCCTGTGGTGAACGGCTGGATCCACTGCTTTTTCTGCTCTTCTGTACCAAACTTTAGTATCGGTCCAATGTACAGAGACTATAGGCCAAATAACACAGAACAGGCAGCAATCAGAAGACAAACACAGCCATGTTCACGCTCGGCTCTCTTTGCTGACAGATTGTACTCACATTGTTAACAGAGACCACGACTCCGGTGCTGGCACAGCCTCTACTGATTTCTTCCATAGCCAGACTGTACGCCAGGTAGTCCATCCCAGCTCCACCCAGCTCCTCTGGTACTTCCATGGCCATCACACCCATTGCCCCCAGTTCTTGAATCTGGACGGCCAAAAGAATATTTACAGCTATGCATTCACCAAAGCACTGAATCTCTATTACTATCTCGCACTATTATTCTTCTTCATTATTCCAAAGTTCTTCCACTTCTCAGTTTTATAATGATTTTAAAAGTTGTGTATTTCATGAACTTCCTGGTCCCAGTGCAGCCTACTCACAGTCTAAGAACCAGGACAGATGGATATTAAAGATGAACTCAGAAACTTTCAGGATTCGAGAAAAAATGTTGGTATCTTTAGACACAAACTTATGATGAACTACACATTTTGCCTGATAATAGTCACTGTGCAGCTTTGTGCGGGTACCTGTTTAGCGGGGTAAACATGCTCTTTGTCTAGTCTGGCAGCGATGGGGGACAGCTCTCTGTCAGCGTAGTCTCTGCAGGTCTGTCTGAGTATCTGATGAGTTTCTGGTAACTCTGCGAGCTGAGACAGGCTTCGACAACCAGTGAAAAACGAGCTGAGAGCTGAGGAAGAGAAGAAGAAAAAGGTTTGAATACTCAATAAATCAACTTTATCAATATTTAGTCATGCTTGTGGTGTGTGCTATAGGTGACAGCATCATCCGACTAGCCACTTGGATTCAGACTGAAAACCCTCAAAAGCTGTTAAGCCATTCAGCAGTCAGTTAATAAATTACTTCATAGTGAGTGTAGAAACCATCATGATCCCCAGAGGATGAACCCTGCTAACTTTGAAGGACATTCAGGGCCAGCAGCAGTTACATAAGCACGTTTTCCAAAAGCCATGTGACCCTTTAATTAATTGGTTTGATGGTAAGACTTAATAATGAGCCCCAGCTGCAGCTTCAAACATACCCCGGGCGAGCCAGATGTGACATGTTATTATTACAAGTGTAATGATTCATAAAGTTCAGTTTTCTTGCTATGTTATTACGTGAACTGTCAGGACAAAGGACAGCTGAAAGTGCAAAGCTCATTAACTACACTGACATTTCATCAGTGCTATGATGCATTAACAGTGCTTGTTGTAGCAGACTCTCAATAACACAGCTCTGGAAACATTGCAGTCCTAACAGCCTGAAAAAGAGCTCAAACATGCCCATATTATGAAGAAGGTATCTTACCCCCACATCAAATTCCATCTGTTCAATTAAATTTTATTTAATGCATCAGAATTTGGTGGAAATCTTGTCAAAAAAAAAAAAAAAAAAAAAAAAAAAAAAAAAAAAGCTAGGATGGGATTATATTTCCACTGTTTCGAATCCCCTCTTTTTTCCTGTGAACTCAGGAGAGCAGATGCTGGACCTTTGTCCATTTCTTGTCTGACAGAGGATTCTAGCTGCTCAGTAGTCCTGGGTCTACTTTGTCCCATTTCTGGTTTCATGTTCACATCCAAATGTTTTTAGTTGGTGAAAGGCTGAACTCCAGGGAGGACATGCTGTTGGAATAGATGCAGGATGTGGTTCAGCATCATCTTCTGTGTTTAAGACCTGTGCAGCAGCTGCCAGTTCCACAAGCACTTTTGATAAAAGGCTTCTTCTCTGCATTTGGACAGCACAGTGAGCCGTGTTCACAGACAGCAATTTCTGGAAGTCTTCTTGGGCCATGCATTGATTTCCATCACAGAATCATACTCTGTTTTAATGCAGTGCTGTGAACAGGGTGGACACCAGTGTCAGGGATTTGTGACAGAAGGATGGTTGGGAGACAGTGGCACTGACACAAAGATAGGACACTCATCTAAAGATGTTCAAATCTTCATTGTGAGTGAGCAGGATGGACAAGCTTAGAAAAGAGGACATCAGAGGGACCGTACAGGTTGAGCAATGTGGAGATAAAGTTAAAGAGGTAAGGCTGAGATGGTTTTCGACATGCGTATAATGAATTCATTGGACAGAGGATGTTGAAGAAGGAGCCGCGAGGCAGGAGGAAAAGAGGAATTTCTCAGGGGGGGATTGTAGTGAAGGAGGACATGCAGAGGGTTGGTCTGATAGAGGAGGATTCTGGAACAGGGTGAGACGTAGGCAGACGATCCACTGTGGCGACCCCTACAGCGAGCAGCCGGAAGAAGAAGACAGGACACCGGCTCACCAGTAAACGTCACGTTATTTAGGTAAAAGGTCGAGCTCACCATCGCATGTTTGACACTTCTAAAAATCCTGACAGAAAGAAATCTCTCTCACTCAGACTCTGATAACACAGAAGTTCCTCTCGAAAATGGAGTCGGTGCTGTTAGAGTTATTGATCACAGCTAGACGACAAACTTGTAACCCTTTTAGCCGAGGAGCTAACAGTAACAAACATGCTTACCACTAAGATACGTCGCCTTTTATATCAGTTATTCAAAGCTGGCAGACGTGTGGATTTTTACTGCCATATATAGTGTCATATATAGTGTTCAATGATGGAAACATATGCTTGGCATAACATAAACGTGTGACCAGTGGTTATGTGTTGGGCTAAGCTAACTTGGTGTGATATTGCCGTTCGTGCACAGCTAACATTAGAGAAATATCGTGTTCTAGTGACAGGTAAATTTTCTTCTGAAAGTCCTTCATTGTTCGGTCTTTTCTTTCATAATGTTCCTACCTCTTCTTGCTTTGAAAAGTGCAGCCATGTTACCGTCCTCTCTGCTCGAAGCACAGCCCTCGAGTTCAACAGCACTGTTATGAAGCCCACTGCTGCATTCACGTACTGTCGGATACTATTATTACTATTGCGGGGGAAGCACTAAACCCCTTTTACTTCTTCTTCTTCTTCTTCTTCTTCTTCGTCGTCGTCGTCGTCGTCGTTTTTTTTTTGGCGATTGGCAAACAACGATGTGGTGCATTACCGCCACCAAGTGCCTTGGAGTGTGGACAAAAATTCGCTCATACCAAATAATCAAAAAATAAATAAAAATGAAAATAAACAAAATTTAAAAATTGCCTTCCATATAAATTGGTCTGTTTTAGAAACTGAAATAAAGCAATAAAACTTTCACAACTGGAGTTCCTTTGCAATAAATTCTTTCTATCTAGCTTGTTTTTCCCCAGGATTTGGAATTAGTTGGCTTCTTCCTTCCTGATAATTTTGACAGTGCAACAGACCATGTTCAGTGGTTTCAGTAATTCCACAGTGACTACATTTCCCTGTTTGATGTTTCCCTATAATGAATAGTGAGCTGTTTAACCCAGCGTGTCCAAATCTGAATCGAGATATAATTGTCTCTTCTCTCCTGGTTCTCCCTGTGCTTCTCATGTTCCCTGTCTCCCTCCTCCTCTCACTGCTGTTGCCATCTTTCCCTCATTTTCTGTTTTACATGCTCTTCATTTCAGCTTTACTAATACTGATATTTAAATCAACTGGATCTCCTTTAGCAGCCTTCTTTGCAATTTTATCTGTCACCTCATTGCCAATAACACCATAATGTGCTGGTATCCATATGAATTTAATTGTCAGTCCCATCATATTTAATCTCAATTAAAATGTCTGGTTTTTCTACACCAATATATCATTAATCATTCTCTCTATTATTTAGCATATTTTAGAAGTCAGTGCTATTGGTCTATAATTATCTGGTTTTGTTTCATCTTTCCCTGGTTTGCATATCGGGACCGGGACAGGAGGCCCTGGATGACCATGGAGGTCTAAACAACAAAACAAAAAAACTGCCCACTTGGTGGAAAAATGCACCATGTCAACCATGTAAGAGGGGGAAGTTTTAGGAGTGACAGCAACAGAGAGAGGGAGAGAGAGAAAGAAAGACAGCAGAAAAAGAGAGAAATCGAGTTTTGAGAGATTTGTGATGTTTAGCGTGTTTTGAGTGTGTAGTTAATGTGTTGTCTTGTGTAGTTAGTGTGTAGTGTTGTGGATAGTTTTGTGTTGTGTGTCAGAACAATGAGGCGACTGCTGTCTCCAGGTAAAAAACAGGAGTGACACACCTGCTGCTGTCAGACCTGCAGGCATCAGGCTGTGATGTTCTCCTTTATAGTGGACAGAAATATTTGGAGTGGCACAAATAATTTGTGTGACATCTTATTGAATGCAGAACAGCTGATTGTTCTGTAAATAGTTTGAAATGGTTATTTAAGAAAGGGTAAAAGGTAAATGGATGCAAATAACTTTGTTGTTTGCAAAACTTGTGCATATGACTTTAAAACTGGCAATTTATATTTGCATTTAAAGTTATGAAATATGATTCATTAAACATGTTTGTGGTTGTTACAGTAAAAAAAATATCACTTTTTCTACTCAGATTTTATGTTTTTGTCTGATTTTAGATCAACTGTGTTAATACAGTATGTCAAAATGAAAACATAACTGTAAATTCAGACACGTGAGGTTGTGCTGAAAAGGATGATACCAAACAAGGCAAAGCAAATAGTTTTTAAAGGTCAAATGTAGAGGAAACATCAAAAGTAGTCAAAAATGGCCAATTATACCCTGGACCCCAGAGGGTTTTTTTTAAAGTAACGCAATAGTTACCTTTCAAGTAATTAATTACTTTTAGAATCTTGTAACTCAGTTACTAACTCAGTTACTTTTTTGAAGAAGTAACTAGTAACTATAATTAATTACTTTTTCAAAGTTACTTGCCCAACACTGCAGATGACACAACCATGGCAGGTAGGGCGGCAATGATTCATCGAGTAATTCAAATAATTAGGTTATAAAAAATGCAATACTTTGTTTAATGCACACCTCTGTAGCATGTTAATGTATTAAATGACGTAAACCCAAGTGTTTCACATTTGCAACAAAGAAACCAGACAAAGACAAAGTGGATGAGCAGCTGGTACACTCTCCACTTGTCTCAGAAATGTGAACGTTTTACACATTAAGCACTATTGCCAAAGTAACATTGCTATGGTTACTATCCCGACTTTGTTTGTTTAAGCATTACGTTGCTGTCAAAATCAAATATACAGCAGATTAAATCAAAAATTCAGTCAAATAGACTTAGGCTTAGGCTGCTGCCCCCGCGACCCAGCCCCGGATAAAGCGGAAGAAGATGGATAGATGGATGGATGGATAGTTCTTTATATTTTATCATGTTGCAGATTTAGCTCATTTGCTCTGAGTCTTCATGTAGGTCAGTTGTAGAAAAGTGCCCGCCCAGAATTTCCTGGCTTTTCAAGTACTGATGATGTCATGTCTGATATCACTAGGGTAAACCAAGTGGAGGGGTGTTTCTTACCTGTTTTTTAATACAAGTGTCAATGCTTCAGAAACCTTTATTTGGCCATCACTATCAAAATGTTTGCTGAGTATGTTTACCTGCCAACTTCCTTGACACTGGAGTCAGACTACTTTACATATGGTGGCAATGGTGACAGTAATGCAGAAAGGGGCTAGACAAAAAAGCACCAAGTGCCAATAGATTCTGTGAGGGATGAGCCTCCAGATGTCAGTCAGCTAGAGACTGTAGAGCAAGAGCCAGCCATTGAACCACATAAACCTTACTTAACTTTCTAACCTCCTGCGTGGCTTTATAAGGAAGCAAAATGACAGAAAGGCATGATGGGAACTGGATAAGCAATGGCAGAAGAGCGTTGGTAAAAAAGATTCAGCACAGTTCACTCAGCTCCAGCAGGAAGTGCCATCAGAACGCAGAGAGCACCAGCTGCATTTGGAAGATGCAACCGAAATACATCTTAGTCCAACTTTGGAGCATCCTGCACTGACTCAGACAGAACCTAATTTCATCAAAGCCACTACAGCAGCACTACAGTCTTCCAGTTTAACGAGACAGTCTGTTTGGAAAGGTCCTAAAATGCAGCCTTATAATGAGGATGAAGACAGTGAACATTCCCTAAGAACTTTTGAAAGGATTCCAAGTGGATGTCAGTAGCCACTGGAAGACTACCATGTGCTCCCCTTCTCACTAGTGAGGCATGAGCTGCTTTTGTAGCCATAGACATTGGTCAGATTATGGATTATGTAAAGGTCAAGAAAGCTGTTCTTGAAAAATTTAAAATACGTACGGAGACTTACAGACTCAGATTTCACTCCACTAGGCTGGAGGGTAGTGAGGCACCTAAAGAGTTGAAAACAGACATGAGAGATCTGTATGACAAGTGGATAGTTCCAAAAGAAAGGTGAAAGAGGACCTCACAGCACAAGCATACTCCCAATGTATTATAAGACTGTGCTGTCAAGGAGTCAAACAATGGGAGACCACACCATTGTAGAAACACAAAAAAACACAAAAAGATGTTCAAAGCACCACCTTGGTAGCCTGATATCACACAGATGCTGTCAACTGAGCTCTGTAGAATGGGCAATCATAATGAAGCAGTTCATTTCAAGCTGCTCTTCACACAGCTTTTGCTTTTAGCTACAAGAAGACACCAAATATAGGACTATGTTGACGAGCTTCAAGTAATGAACCCTTTTTCAATACATGCTTCAGAAAGCTTCATTTGGGCCATGACTACTCAGTCACATGGTGCTTTATATTTTATATGTTGCAGATTTAACTCATTTGTAGGGATGGGAAGGTTGAAACAGACGTTTCGATACTGTATCGAGCTTCAGAAGCACAGAGGTTTTGAAACACTGCTCCGAAGTGTGATTCAAAACATGTGACCACTTTACCCCAGTTTCAACTGGGGCATACCTGCTGCTTCTAGGCATTGCCAGGTGCAAGGATTCCCTTTTTCCTTTTTATTTACCAGAGTCTTTTGAACTGGGCCTTGTAATCACTGAATTAATGCAAACCGCAGTTTGTTTTACGTAGCAAAAAATCTGCATTAAGCCTCCAGAAGTTGCATTAAAATATGGAGATTTCAGATTACAGATATACTAGACTGATTAAATCATACAACTTGCTGAAGGCTAACAGCAGCGGTCCGATTTTACATTGAAGTGATACTTTCAACAAACACGTGGGAGTCTAAAGGGTGATATTGCGTGTTACACCATATTAATTTTAAAGCTTTTGTAACAATTTTTAAATTGAAACTGTATTCTGCTGTGTGCACCCAACCACAAAGCAGAATACAGCCATTGTAAGCAGGGAAAAAGTAATGATAATTTCTATATAAAGTACCTATGAGCGATTGGATGTGATCGTTATGTCCAGTATGGCGGACAGCTCTTAAGCGACATGCACATGACATCATGTGCAAAACCTCTATAACAGCATGGTACGTTGACTGCACAGAGAACCACAAGAAATCCCTCAAACGAGTAACAAGAACTGCTGAAAGATATAATTGGACTCCCTCTGCCCTCACTGGGTGTTCTTTTCATGACCGGCTGCCTCTGCAAACAATATTGTTCAGGACACATTCTGGGAACTAATTCGATTTTACCGTTCACCAGGTTGCAAAACAGTTTTATTTGCCCAGTATCATTACAAAACTGAACTTTTGTGTAAATAGATCTGTGTGAATGTGGGTGCTGATGTAAAGGACGCACAAGACAATTTCGTTGTGCTGCAGTTTTTATCACACTGTGCAATGACAGTAAAGGTGATTCTGACTCTGAAAGTCAGTGCAAGCTATTTTGTAAACCCATTGCTTTATTTACTATGAAGAATATCTTCTAGTTACTTTATTTTTAATTATCCGTATTCCTGGTATTAATTTGTGTAAAATTCAATTACCACTTCTTCTATACTGCATTTATATCTATTCTTGTATTTTAAGATTAGAGAATAAACTGAATACTGTCGAGTCTTTTTTTAAAAATTTAAAAAGCCATGCCAATAAAAGAAATCTAAAAATAGTGCAACTATATAACAGGACTAGAGATGGCATGATACCACTTTTTTATGTCCGATATCGATACCGATATCATAAATCTGGATATCGGCCGATACCGATATGAATCCGATATAGTGTTTTTTAATCAATAAAACTGTTTTTTTAATATCTTGCTGCATTTTGTATAAGTTCATACTCAAGTTTAAAAACAAACAAACACTAAAGCTATTCTGTTATACCTGTATGCAAAAAATACACTGCACCCAAAATATTTCATAGTTCAGCAATACTAATCAATCTAATAAACTTAAACCTTCTCCATCCTCCCTATTCTGGTATTTTAAAGAGTAAGCAACCTAACTAATAGGGTTGCAAACTCCCAGCAAAAAAAAAAAAAAAAAAAAAATAGGGAACCACCCCCCACCTCATGATGCTTAATCGACGTAATCAACTTTAATTTGATGCAGGGTGAAAAAATGCACAGAAATCAATTATTTTTCAAGAATAATTAAATAGATTCAACATATTTCTTCAACAGAATTGCAGACTGCACAGATGGTACCTTCCCAAAGGAAAAAGTACTACAGCTTACTAGACTTAATAGTTACTATATACAGTAATGGACTTCTATACATTTTTACATCAGATTAAAACTTTGGGTGTAATAATAATTATCAGATAATTATTTATTAAAAGCTAGATATTTTAAATGAGAATAAGAAAGAAAAGTATGTCTTTGTGCCCCCCTTTTCCCTGTTAATGCCCTATTGGCCCACCTGGCTAAACTTTGCTAGATCCGCCCCTGCACAGTTACCAGCTGTCAGCTGCCTAGAAAAGGATCCTGGTGTAGAAAGTAATATTAAATAAATTCTAACAACAGATTATCAAGCTGTTGTTCAGCCGCTGGTTTCCTCTTTCTGGCGCGAAGTGGGCGATAAACAAAGAAGAGAGATGGACTAACGACAGAAAAGCCGATCAGCTGATCATTAATCAGTTTCATGTTGGATTGAAGTAGCAGCAGGAGAAGGAGGGGAGAGAAGAGGCAGTTGCTCCATATATCGGTTGTTAAGCTTAAAGCTGGAATGCTTTACGAACATTCAGAGATGAACTTACACACTTGCTTTACTTCTCTCTGGGATAACTTCCTCCGAGATAAAATGCCAGGCTCCAAATGCTCAACCAGACCGCTGACAGGTCTTGTAGGCCACAGCTGCTCTATCGCGTGACATACTGCTCCAACGTGCTACTGTTATGAGCCGAGTTACGCCATGTCGCAAGTTTTGTGAGCTGCTTTTGTGATATTTAATGGATCGGATTACATTTTTTATTTCTCTCCGATATCCGATCCAGTAATTTAGGTCAGTATCGGACCGATACCGATACGTAATATCGGATGGTCCATCTCCAAACAGGACCCTCAATTGCAGTGTTAAATCTAGCATATCAAAATTGCCTACGCTTCATATATTTCTGTTACAACATCATCCGAACATTTTTCTGAAAAATGAATAAAGATAGTATAGGCAGGAAGGGTTAGGTTTTTCACAACATGTTTATTTTTAGCACCATAAAAAGTCACTTAATGTTGTCCAGTGTGTTTGCTCTCATTCTGTCTTTCCTCTGGGATGGAGCGATGATGTGGAGATAAAGGAAAGCACTGGAGACTGGAGAAAGGGCTTGTTTGGAGAGATAAAAAGCTGAGAGGGCTGCATGGCTGCAACAGCACCGGGCAGCCAGCAGATGTCATTCACTTGCTGGCGGAGGTGAAGGTGAAGCATCCTCTCTGGTGGAACTGCATGTCCCTGATGCGGCGCATGGACTGGATCTGGGGCTGGAAGGCGCAGAAGTCATTGTAGTGTCTGTAGTCACCGCACTCAAACAGGTACTGGTAGCCTCTGTATCCAGGGTACTGGTAACCCACCCACCTGAGAGAGACATGATAAGGTAAAGGTCATGGTTGTGTGTTTATTATAGGATGTCCATGTAGTGTACTACTGGCTGATATCCATACAAATAAAATAAAAAAAGGTATATGACATTATAGGGTTATGATAGAGAATATAAGATATAATATAATAGAGAATAAGACCGTTATAATGCTAAGTCCTAAGAAGTTTAATGTTTACTGTTGAAGTTCTTGTGGTGAAAAGATTCTACTGATCACCTAGGAGACACCAGAAGTGAATTAGGAGGTCTGGAGGACATTGGAGATACCAAGTCTTAATGAGGTTTTCTGATGAGTCCATAAGGGAGTTCTAGAAATGCTTAAGTTAAGGGTTAAGTGGACATTTAGGAGCTTGAAGAGTTCGGTTAAGGAGGTTCAGTTAGTCGTCAGTGAGGTTCCTGGTTCTCCTTCCATGGATCTCTTAAATGATTCTGAGTTTCTTTTTAGGAGAACCTGGGGTTCTTTTACAACGTTTTAGTTGTCTGACAGAATGTTCTGGAAGTCCTTCAAGGGGTTGCAGTGGTAACTAGGAGATTCTGAGTTCCCCTGAAGTGGATTTATGGGAGCATTACCAACTCCAATAATGAAGAATTAGATTTGTGAATGTTCTGGTCAGGATGGCATTTATCTAATCCAGAGTGTAAAGGCTTTCAAGGTGTATGATAAAGGCACTGAAGCTGTTCTGGAGGCTTTCGGTCAGCAATACAAATGAACAGATTTGTATTGGTGACCTAGAGGACATAATGAAATGAAGCAAATTTTCTGGCTAAAAAAAAGATTTGTAGACAAAAGGACAAGCCTTTTAATGACATCTCATCCCACTTGTTATTTGTAGTATAATCCAACAAGTCTGTGGAATCCTCTTAGGTGTGTCTGAAACCATGTTGGCAGTCCATTTTATATATGGAAAATGTACTTTTTACTATAGTAATATGACGTACTACAAAATTGACTTCCACAGTGTGTTCACAGGCCTTAACACAGGCCTGCATGTTGATGATATTTGTGATACTCTGCTAATTTGTGTTTTGTTTTGTGAGAGAGCACAAGTACTAAACGTGTCTACTCACGCTCCTCCTGGCACCCTCACGCTGCCCACTCTGTCGCAGAAGCCATGCGCCCAGAGTGTGGGCACATCGTCCTCCTGGATCTCCATCTTGTTGCCCTTGAAGTCAGAGAGCTCATACAGGCAGATCTTGTGCTCCATGCTGTCCTGCAGGTAGGAAAGGAAGAATAAAATGTAGTCTCTATACAACATACATTACATGTGCATTCTCTGCTTTTTCATTGATTGCATTTTGTAAGAAATTGTCTGTGGGTGGCAATGTTGAACTGCTTCCATGAGCAGTTAGTGGAATCCATGAATGGATTTTGTGCTAAATTAGGGGCCAAAGCCTACTAATGTCGTGCTAATGATGTGATATGCTATAGTATCAGCATGTGAAAAATATTGTTGATTTTTTTTCTTTAGGAACTGTGTTGATAGTCACTTAACCTTTTCAGTGCTTTTTCAAGCATATATGTCAAACTTTTTCCTGGTTCCAGTTCGTCATATTTGCTGATTTGCTGCTTTTCTTTGCTGTAATTTCAGCTCTGGACTGTTAGTCAGTCAAAACGTAGGGTCTGAGAATTTAGAATCACTATATTCTCCCATTTTATGAAAAAACAAACGAAGAAAACAGCTCATTTTACCATTCGGATGGGCCTGAGGGACATGAGGCAGTCGCTGCGGTAGGAGTTGCTCCAGGTATCCCAGCGAGGATACTCTCCCTTCTCCAGGATGAACATCTCCCCACGGAAGTTAGTCTGCTCAAAGGCAACAAAGCTGGAGAACGGGGGACACCATGGACAGGATTGGGGGGGGGCAAAAGGGTTAAGTGGGGAGGCACAGGAGAAGAATTGGAAGAAAGATAAAAGTGACATATACATGAATAGAGAAGATATGCAGGCAGCTGCTTAAATCAAGTGTGTGTGTGTGTGTGTGTGTATTCACTTACGGGCCACACTCCACAATGATACTACGCACTCTATCCATGCCACGGTCACACACGTTCATACACTCATTCTGGACCTCCATCATCCTGCCCTGGAAGTTCTCCTGGTCGAACAGCATGATCTGCACAGAGGACACATAGAGTCATAGCTGTTTCTTTACACTATGTTTATAGCTTTAGTTCATGTGGAAGGTTTAAAACAAATTTTGGATTTGGAATCATTTTTGGATGGAGCATGAAAAAAAAAGGCAACTTCTTAAACTGTAATTTCCCCTTTAAAGTCCTCAGCACTGACTGAACTTACTAATCACTTAGATTTCCAAAACAACCTTATACTTTAGAAACATGTCACTTTTAACGTGGCTACGTGTAAAATGATGCCAGTATTAAAGATTATGAGCTTACAAATATACATTATTTTTCACTAGACTATAGTATATGAGGTCATTTAATTTTTGCTCCATCTCAGAGACATTTCTTAAGCCCTGTGATGCAGTGGCTTTCACAGAAAGAGTCTAAAGTACATAGGTACTCACATCAGAAAGAATAGCCTCAATACATTTTGGATTTTAAAAAAAAGTACTGCTCAAAGCATCAGTATCTAAATTCAAAGTGGTTATTTTTGGTCTTTTAACCAAGTTTCTTGCTGTTCTTTATCATTCACCTCCATAGTATCTGAAATTCTAATGTCTAATTCAAACCTTCAGTAAATAAACATATAACTGCCCTGCTAGATGAAACACATGGGACAACATGCAGTCTACTTTCTTTGCCCTTTAGGAAAAAATAAAATGCACACATTCTGTCTCTGCAATGACTCACTCTGAAGGATCCCATGCCAGGCTCGCCAGTCTTGGTGGCCTTGCTGGAGGCAGCTGGAGCTGGGGCTCCCTTGTCCTTGGCATCAGTGCCCTGGCTGGAGGCGGACTTGGCAGTCTGAGACATGGTGAGGGGCTTCAGGAGAGTCTGGGTGAGAGATGGAGGAAGACAAGGGGTGAACAGAAATAGAGGTGTAAATTGAAGTGACAGGGTTTCAGAGGAGAAAGTGAAAGGGAAGGAGAAGTGAGGTTAAATGTGGCCCAGGCAAGGTGTCAACATAGACAGAGGGTTGGTAGGCAGAAGTGTTTGGAGGGTTTTGGACTAGTAGCACAAGTCTGAAGTTTATGTTGGAGGTTCATTTGGGTGTTGTTTTGGCCTTTCCCCGGGACGGTGGAGTTTAAGCTGGGAGCGGTGGGCAGGGAGTGGGCCCTGGCTCTGGATGTGTGGGTGTCCTACTGTACCATGATGGATGCTCTGGCCTGTATGTCTGCGTCTGTGTGTGCTTACCTGCGTCAGTATAGCTTGCAGTGCCGTATGAGGGAGGCTAGCTCGTGCTGGTCCCTTCAACGCTCAACCCAAGCTTTTATACTCTGGCAAAGGCCAAACGTAGAGGCTCACAGCACAATAGAAAACCTCTCGTCATCACTGTTGGCCTGGACCAAAGCCAGCAGGTCATCGCATAGCCTGGAAACACTGCTGGCCCCTCGGGCCTGCCTGTAAGCATTTTGCTGTCAAAGGAAACCACTGACACAGCATTCTTTGCTGTGTGTTGGGCTGGTAGGCCTGTGAGCTGTAGTCGCATGTAGAGTTGAGGAATGCAAAGGTCCACAGGACACAAAGAGGTAATCCACACTCTCTGTCACCTACACAGAAAAGGCACACACACAAATACAACATATTCTTTAACTCAGACTTTCTACTTTAACTCACCGCCATTTCTTGATTTTGGAGAATCACCACAACAGAAACAGACAGAAAACAAAAAAAAGGCAGTGATCTATTCGTTCATGTTGATCTTCTATGTGTTCTCCATACAAAGAATCAAACAGCATTTCAAATGAAGTGTTTTGGTTTTTTGGACATTTTGCTGTTTAAACATTATTAAACTTTGAGATAATTGAGTTACTGGAGATTCTCTTTCTCCCACTGACATTCAGGTTCACCAGAGCTGTTCCACTAAATGCTTTGGCACTGCACTAACACTTACTACTGATATCTACTTCTAGTTCTGGCTAGTGTTAGCCAACTACTTAACAGATGATAAACACATTCATATCGCAAAAGGATCTTTCCAATCAACATAAGGTTTGGCATCTGACATTTTCCAAAACCAGCATCCTGTTTGTTTAGCCAGATATTAAATCTTTAATTCTTGTACCAGAAACCAAAGACAATAAGACTTACCTTATATAGGTAAGGAAAGAGCCAGAACAGTTTTTGTTCTGTGCGCGCTGTTTCTGTAGCTTCTCATGTGTAACAAACACTCTGAATGTCCAGACATCTTCCTTTCTCTGTCACAGTTTCTCTCTGCAGTGTCCATGTTAAGATGTTTTTGTGGAGAACCTGCTGATAAATTTGGGCTTTGACAGCAATTTTACACTTTTATTATGAATCCAGTGCCCGTGTAAAGCAGGTGTTTGTCAAAGAGAGTATGGGCAGCATTTTTTAAGTTATTCTGTGGTATCGTGTTAAATCAACAGTAGAAATGTAAATCAATGCATTGGGATGAGCCAAGTAGGGTAGAAGCCTGGGTTTTACTAGCCTCACCCCAACCTTACGCTTTACATTTTGTCCATGAACTACAGTACTGTCATTACTGTAGGGGTGACCGTGGCTCAGGGGGTTGGGAATCGCATCTGTAATCGGAAGGTCGCCGGTTCGATCCCTGGGCTATCTGTCCTGGTCGTTGTGTCCTTGGACAAGACACTTTACCCTACCGCCTACTGGTGTTGGCCGATGGCGCGATATGGCAGCCTCGCTTCTGTCAGTCTGCCCCAGGGCGGCTGTGGCTACAACTGTAGCTGCCTCCACCAGTGTATGAATGTGAGAGTGAATGAATAGTGGTATTGTAAAGCGCTTTGGGTGCCTTGAAAAGCGCTATATAAATGCAATCCATTATTATTATTATTACAGCCGGTACATTTAAAAGATAAAGGGGGCATATGCAGCATGTTCACTTCCTTTAAATTTGCTGGGATAATATTGAGTAGTTCTTGACTGGTGGGTAATCTAGACAAAAAAGCACTGCCACACAGCCGTGCATGAGAATTCCTCCTGGTCATCTTCAGAGGTTGAATAAAGGTCATTGTTGGTGGTAATAATTATGGGATTATGGCGAATGGATTATGTGTGGATTATATCACTTCAGCTGAGATCATTTCCACGATGGAAGCAGGATTAAATTGTGTTTGATATGTGAACTAATCCTGCAGTGTAATCTGGGTGGCTTCCATGCTGTGATTATATTTGTTGTAATTTCTGCTGCCCTCTTGGTCAGGTCTTTCCTGAGAAAGGGATTTTTTAATCTTAGTCAGACTTTTTCCTGATATTTCAGAATGCTACACAGACATGGTTTCATTTGTAAGAAAGAAAAGTCACCAGCGTTTTTAGCAAAGTAACTGATAAAGACAACAGGAGACTGACATTAGTGAGTATTCAGACAGCAGGATGGAGTATGTGGAGTTTAGTTGAAATAAATGTGTTTGGGGTAATAAACGAACATGTCACTAAATGGACATGATCCTACTTGGTAGGGCTGACTTTAAACATGTTAGCATCAAATGGGAAAAATAATGTTAAAGACTTCACCAAAAGCAAGTGCATCTTTATAGATCCACAATGCAGAAGTTTCAAATGCAGAAGTAAGGAGCAGAAACTTTCACTACTTCAGGCTTGCTGTGTGTTATGGCACACACATGAAGCTTGAGTGAAATTCTAGTATTTTATTAGTCTCTTACTACTAACAGGTATGTGTACCTGTGTGTTACACCTGTACCTTTTGCCAGTGAAGCTGACAACATAGCATAGCACACTTTAATTTAAATATTGTAACCAAAGAGATTCGTTCCTTTAATAGTTAGAACAAATTATTGTGTGAGCGTTCCTCACTAATGATAGCTAATGTTAGTGCTGCTGACATCATTAGGAGGAAATAAAAGAGAGCAAGAGCTTATATCTGTGACTTCATTTTATGATGATAATGATTTTGATGATGATACTTGCGAGGTCTGAAGAAGATTAGATGAGTGGTTGTCACTGCTTTACACTTTTAGGCAGAAAACACACATGGCCTTTTAAATGCATTGACCACTGTCATTTTTATCTTCTGACACTGCCACAAAATGTCCTGCCAAATGAAAGGAACCTATTGATTTTGACCAGCCCTTGGCTCTTTCATTCTCTAATGTCCATTTTCTGATGACTGCCAGGGGTCTCAGGAGTCCTCCCCGGCTTTCTCAAGAAGAAAATATTTAGTCTGTCTTTCAGAGGGGTTCATCATTATCATGGCTGATTACACAATTCCCCTGGTAAGTGAACAGTGTCCTTCTAATGTAAGATGAATCCGATCAGTTTTTTTCTTGTGTTGTGTAGAAAAAAAAAATCTGATGAGGAAACCTGTTTGATATTTTTGAAATGTGACTCTTTTCAGGCAGGAAACATTTTGGTCTCTGTTCAAAAAGTTGATTCTGTTCATCTGGACGTAGTGTTTTCAGTGGGAAAAATGTTTTGTCACTCTTATAAGTGACTTCTTCATTCTCAACTGACTGCAGGGTTCCCCAACCTTAATGATCATGAAACTGACCTCACAGCCCATTGTTAGTCCATGGTGCTAGTTTCAGTTATTATACAAAAGCACTGTTTATAAGGATGGGGGAAAAAGTCACTTGGATGAGAGATGAAACATTTCCCCACTGATACATCCAGATGAACGGGATCAACTTTTTGGGATTTGCTGGATCTGGATGATTGAATGTTCATTGAGACTTTTGGTCTTTCTGAACTACAATTTCTGTTTTGATTTCAGAGAAATGAACTTTGATTAAGCAAGGGTTGTATATGAAGATCTGAGGCAGTGAATTATGTCTAAAAGTTTTAGATAAGCTGAAATTCCTTTAGGCTCACTGGAAATAAGGACGAGTGCCTCTGCGCTCCTGTTTACATGTGGTTGATTATGTAAGCACTTAAACACACACACACACACACACACACACACACACACACACACACACACACACACACACACACACACACACACACACACACACACACACACACACACACACAAGTCCTAGCTAGTGTATTACACTACAGCATGCAGGTTAAACCTGTTTTTACTATTGAGGGCTTTTTTACATTTTTTCATTAAACTGTTGAACATTTCGTAAAAACAAGGCTTTGTTACTGTAATTATGAATATGACAAAAAAAATAAAACACACAAAGAAAGAGTGCTGCTATGATCTGTGTGATCAACCACGTATTCTTGCTAGAACACTTCAAATGATCAGATTTGAGATGTGGAGACGTGTTTCATGTTAGAAAGCATTCTGGTGTAAGTATTAGTGTTTGCCATAATTGGATGAAGGACTTCCTCTGCACTGGTTAGATTTCTCACTGCACACATTGGAAGCTTTCATAAGAATACTATCTGCACTGAAAATCTGCCTTGACACATGCATGACGTTGCTTTTTTTTCTGTTTTTTTTTTCACCTGAAAGTGACATCAAAGCGACTGAGAACAGATTCCAAGTAATGATCTTGCAAATAAAAATCCTTTGTTACAACCGTTTTAAAAACTTGAGGTCTTTTGCCTTAAGACTTAGCTTTAGGCTAAATAAGCTATATATCAGACAGAGCCATCTAGTACTCTTCCTATTTTCTGACATTACATTGCAAAAAAAAAAATCATATTTGGCGCAATTAGCCGTCGCAATTAGTGCTTTAACTCTGGTACCAACCTTTTTTAATAGATATAACAAATTAAGGTCTTTATGTCCCATACTAAAATCGGATCTTGCGATTCTCTTAACTTTTTTTCTGTTCTACTATTTTCAAACATATTGTGGAAAAAAAAACATCCTCTGAGTCACCATCAACGCTTCACTGCTATTACCAACATGAGCAGGCATGCACACAGAGCTTATTCTGTCTGTGTTTGTTGGTCTCACATCATCAACAAATTCTAATGGTATGACAGGTCATTATTGTATTTGCAAATTTCACACATTTAATGGCAAAAATGAAGCACCAGTTAACTGAGAAAATGACTGGTCTTTACTTGCAGACATAAATTGAAATAAAGAGTTAAAGAGCTTCCAGCTCCAGCTTTTTTCTCTTCCCTCTCTGATGCCGTTGGCTCTCAGTATTTTCTCAGCTTGCACTCTATGTTTCATTTCTTATATTCCTGGTCTCTGTGTCCACTGCCCCCAGTGATAATGTGGTGTCTGCACTTCTGGCCCTCCATAGATTAACGATGCTTTTGTCAGGTGGGGACAAAGAAAAGCCCCTCCCTGCTGCTGAGCCGGGGCTTTCAGCATGGACCCCTGCCAGGGGAGGCTTTAAAAGGGTGGGGGCGTGTGGCTCCTCTCACTCTCACGGCAGGACAACCCAAGGGCATCAAGCAAGGTGAGTTCCTGTCCCTCGCCCAGCCGCCACAGCCATCCAGCACGGTCAGCCAGGGTACCACAGCCAGGGTATAGCATCCCCCATATTCACACATCCATATCTACTCCCACTCCAAACACACACCATCCAGGCTGAAATCACTGCACCCAGTGGCTGCGATGAACAGTGGTGATGATGGAACAATCTTAGAAATGGGCAGAAAAACTAGAAAGAGAGAGACAAAAGTTAGAGTAGCCAAATGAAGCCTGTGGCCTCTGTGACCCTCTTCTGTTTGGTATCCAAACTATAAATAGACACTGGTGCTTTCCATCTAGCAATTACAAGTTCAGGCTGCTTTCAGTATCCTGCCCATTATGTGTAAAGTACACACTGTACCTGCGACACAGACTTGTTTTTTCATAGGTCTGACAATAGAACCGATCTCCTGCTCTTCACTTTTTGGATTTCTGGTTCACACATCTGTCTTTACTGGTTAGCTTCTGGCTAGTTTCTGCATCAGAATAAAATGACTGCTTACCTCTCAGAGTGTGTGGCTTCCCTGTTGTCACTGCTGTCTATTCATTGTTAGCACTCGTGGATAAAATTCTTTCTTCCTTCCAGACAAGATGACTCACCATTGCACCAAGTTCTCCGGCCACTGGAAGGTGAGTCTGCAGATGGAAGAGCAGCTTTATTCATCAGCACCTTTGAATTTTCCCTCAGATGTGACCAGGAGCTGCTTGTTGTAAAACACCTCATACAGTTGAGCATCAGGGAGAGTGCCCAATGAAGTCACACCACATTAGGACGCTATAAAGACTTCATTGGGATTGGAATATCACACAGTTGTGCATTAGGGCTTGTTAAACGTGGTTTATCTCCCAGTTCAGAGTGATTAGCTTAGCTAATGTAGTTTTATATGTTTGAGGTGAGCTGCTGAAGTGATTTCAGACATCACACATCAAGTTTAAGTGGATGGTGTGTACAGCCATCAGCTGCATGTCCTTTTTCCCATTAGATCATTGTCTTCGATGAGGAATGCTTCCAGGGACGCCGCCATGAGTTCACCTCTGAGTGCTGCAATGTGATGGAGTTTGGCTTTGAGACCGTTCGCTCCCTCAGGGTGGAGAGTGGAGCGTGAGTAAACAGATATGTGCGCACAGATAGACATGCAGCAGAAAACCATCATTAAGTGACATACGGTTAACATGACAGGATGTTATTAACCTCTGTATAAGTGGATTTAAGGACTTTTGGGATGATGGAATAATCTCTTTTTTTCTATGCTTCCTTCCAGCTGGGTGGGTTATGAGCATGCCTCCTATCAGGGACAGCAGTTTGTCCTGGAGCGGGGAGAGTACCCCCAGTGTGATGCTTTTGGAGGTAGCAATGCCTATCACATTGAGAGACTGACCTCCTTCAGACCCATTGCCTGTGCTGTAAGTTATCTCTCAGCTTTTTTTTCCACTGAAAAACCTCCATTGTGAGCGAATGCTGCTGTGACGGACAAATCAATAATGTAGACTTGCCTGACCTGAAAAACTACTCAAATGTATTCTTTCTTTACCTCCCCCACCTCCAGAACCACAGAGAGTGTCGTATGACTATCTATGAGCGTGAGAACTTCCTGGGCCGTAAGGGTGAGCTCAGCGACGATTACCCCTCCCTCCAGGCCATGGGTTGGTGCAACAATGAAGTTGGCTCTCTAAGGATCCATTCTGGAGCGTGAGTGTCCCCAGCTGCTTATTTGCCTCCTTATTTCCCCCTCCTCATCCTCTCAGCAGTTCAAAAAATAACCCTACTCAGATTTTCACAATATGCTTTGCAACATTTCACAACATTTGCATTTCCACGTCTGTCAATTCTCAACAGATTTGTCTGCTACCAGTATCCTGGTTATCGTGGATACCAATATATCATGGAGTGCGATCGTCACTGTGGGGAGTACAAACACTTCAGGGAGTTTGGCTCTCACTGCCAGACCCCTCAGATCCAGTCCATCCGCCGTATTCAGCAGTAATAACTTACACCAAACCCTTTCGAGCATGTGACCCTTCACCTTTGACCCCTGCTGCTTGCCCGTGCTAAATAAACTGTTTTTCTTAAACCTTACTGACTTCCACCAGTGTATGTGCTTATCATATGGACATACTAAATCACTTATACATCACACACTTGTGTTTTCCTCTGAATTGCGATCACCTCTGTATAATTCACATGACGGTGTACAGAGGTTACCTGCTAATAAGGGTGAATGTGAGGAAAAAAAATGTCATTTAGAACCAAGTCTTTAGCTTATTATGTAAGTGCTCGATGTCAACCAGATTAATAAATGTGAACCAAACTGTAACAAATATTTGCAAGTCCTTTCACATATCTTTTTCTAAGATATGTGCTAATCAAACATTGCTGTCTTATTAAAGAAGAAGCTGCTTTCCTTTGTGACCGTGGGCAGCCCCGTGTGTTTGATTTGGCAGAATCCCCCCTTCCTGGCACAACTCCAGGGGGGATTTGTGTCCACTACACTATGGAGGGACAAATGCTGCTGTCTTATTATCTTTGATAATTCAATAATCAGTTTTGATAAGTCAGTAATCACTAATGGTAAGTATTCCAATGTTTGAAATATAGTTTTAAACTTAAATTCACGAAAGCTATCAAGGAACTATGAAGAAGAAACTGTTATGATTTTATGCTCAAAATGTGCTTTAAAGATTCATTTTCATTTAGAATAAAAGGCAACACCTCCCAGCACATGGGGGTGAAACACGGTCCTTTCAGCTGCTCTCAAAATTTCTATGTGGTTACCACAGCCCATTTAATTTATTCACCACATTTCAACACAAGAAAATTACACAACCTTCAGCCTATACATATGACATTGTGCAAAACTCAGAAATACAGTTGCATTTATTAGAATTATATAGCGAGGAAAATAAAATAAAACGCTGGGGCTTTTTCCCCTCTGTTTGGCTTCAGTCTCATACACCTTGTCATTGTTTGGAAACTCCCAAAGATGTTTCCACTGGGGACCTTGACCACAGTGCTGCTGGAATTCATGCAAAATTTGCTGAAATAAGCAAGACCCTCTAAAAAGAGGCCTCGATGGCAGCGTGACATTCCAAACATGTTGTATATAGTTTAGCATTAAGAGCACCTTCCAACAGGAAAGGTGGTTGTCAAGTAAATGATAAAAAAAGGAATCAAAAAAATCACAATGACATTAGTCTATACATTGAATAAATATGACAGTCATAGCCTGGTTTAAATTATATTTGAATTTAGCCATTTAAAAATGATTAAAATATCTGTTTTTAAAGTGATAAAGCCATTTTCTGATTCTTACCAAAAAAGGGGAAAAAAATCTCTTTTAAGATATAAATTGATAGATAATTGATAGTTGATTGATAATTGATAGATAATAAATAACGTTTCCTTCCTTTTTCCTTCAAGAATGTTTCCTTCTTGAAGGAAAAAGCTTTACTTTGGATTCTTCTGCCTCTTGTTCTGTTCTCAGCCAGGATGAGCCCACACTGCTTCAATAATGTTGACGTTGCTTTGAAAAGTGTTTGGGGCCACTCTTATGCTGAAAAAAAGAAAGATCAGATATTTTGCAGATGCTATAATATGGTGGATGCAAATCTGAAAGTTGACAAGCCCTCCAGCGCCAAACCATGACAGTCTCCACCGTGTTTTTCAGATGACTGCAGACTTTCACTGTTGGACCTCTCTCTTGACAGCCTCCATACATACTGACAAGATATGAAGCAAAAAACTTCCAATTTGGATCCGTTCCTCCATCACACCTGCTGCCACTGAGTTTTAGTCCAGTTTTGGTGTTCTGGTGTAATTTAACCTCTTTAAGAGAATTAGAGAGATAGGAGCCAGTACAGAAATATCAGAGGTTATAATTTTGATCTTTAACCTCACAACCCATGACATAAATCAGAGGGGGATTTATGTCATGACAAGAACAATGTCACAGGTCTAATGAGGCTCACTGTGCTGCCACCCTCACTGCACATTTTAAGTGAGTCTTTTTTTTTTGTCACTCAGACTTATGGTACCTATGATGGCCCCTGTATGCAGTTTTCATCCAAAACAGCCCTGCTCCTGACGCCCACCTTACCTCAAAGCCTCTTTGCCCGTCCACTGAACTAAGAGTATTACCATGTGCGGCCAGGCAACGGCACTGCATCTCCACCTGAGCAACGCACGCATCCCTCGACGCGTACGTTGACGCAAAATACACTGCTGTAATATGAACTGTCGGAAGCTACTGTTCGTGACTATTCCAATTCAGTGCGAACAGCAGCAGCGTGGGGGGCAGCGGGGTAATGTAGTGCAGCGGAAACAGAGCAGGCCCGACCAAAGAGCTCTCTTTTCTACAGGCCAATCCAAGCTGTTCTCAGTGAGCATCGTTAATCACCGCGGACTCGGCGCCCTGATTAAGTTAGCTGCACGCGCATGAATAGGCGCGGATTGCGCCTTGTTTGTTTGTAATACATAAATAAACAGAGCGAAACAACACCTTCCTCTCTAAGCACCTCTAATAACGCGCTTCCGTTCCAACAGCCGAGAGAGCCGCTCCGTGTTTTACGAGCCTCTCCCCGCCGCAGTGGGAGGAAGTCGAACTACAAAGCAGACAGAGCCACTGTGCTAGCAAAAAACACCAAAAAAAAAAAAAAAAAAATAGAGAGGAGGCTTTAAGCCACACATGTGCCGTACTAGAGGCGACGAACACCTTAATTGAAACAAGCGGACTTGACCGACTGGCACTCAGTCAGAGGCTGCGGAAGGAGACTCGTTCAGAGGCTTGGAGCGTTTAAGCAGCCGAGTGGCTCTGCGAACGCCGAGAACCTGGTAGGCAGGAGGCGCGCGGGGCTGCCGCGGAGCAAGAAGACCTGATCTGAACGTTCAGTTTCACATCTCTGAGGCGCGCGCCAGCGTACTGTTAACCTCATCACTATAAATATTGTTTCTGTTGTTTTTTTCTTAACATTGCACGGACTAAAGAATTTGACAGTTTGCCTCGCCGCGCAGTCGGTCAGCCAGCGTTTACAGCGAGGAAGAAAAGTTAGCGTTTACCAAGCAGACTACTGGCCAGCGCTCCCTACCCCTCCTCCATCATCAGCGTCACCCTCACCCCCACACTCAGTAACTCTGTGCTGGGTCTTTAGGCAGGGAGGGTCCCCCTAACGTTCGGGGTAACCGAAGAAGCAGCTATGGGTTATTGTTTTGCATCTCTATCCTCGTTTTGACTTCACCGGACTGTCGAAGACTGTTTAGCGGAAACGCTGCAAGACTTCCCCAATACGAGTCTCCAGTGTCCTCGCCTCGGCCGTTAGCTTAACGTTGCTGAAAAAATCGCTGCTGTTTGTCTGCCTGCAAGTGACTGTCTTTGCAACGGGATTGATTTTATATGTCTGCTGAAGCGGAATAGCCTAAAATAGGAGTGTCTGACTGGCCGCTCTGAATCCTGGTGGTTAGTTAGCCTCGTGGCTAGCAGGTTTCATTTTGCTAGCTAGCGTGGTAGCTAACCAGCGAACGAACCCAAATATCTATAGTGGCAGCGGCTAGAAACCAGTTAGCTATGTACCGCTGGATTTGGTTTGTGATCGCTTGATTCAATTACTTTACACCTGGACAGAATTTGGCGACAAACCTCTGTCAGCAGTTTAACCGCATCTTTTCCGGTGACTTTTTTTGTGCGTGATTGACGAGACGATAAGGAAGGTTTGAGCCTTAACGCTGCACAGGAAAGCAGCAACAGGGGCACAAACAGCAGCGCTGTGTGGATACTCTGGAATGCAAATCATGAATCCTGGCTTATCTCTAACCTCGGCTTGCACGCTTTTATTTATGCCAGGTCGCGCCTGACAGATTAGCGTTTTGCTGCAGGAGCACAAGACTACAAACGGGCACCTTGATGATCCACATCTAACCCGTTCAGCAGTGTCTCACCAGCCCCTCTGCACTGATCGTTAAGCCTGTCTTCTCACGGCGTGGCTGATTTTGTGTTGCAGAGAGGAGCAGGCAGTCCGCTAAGATTAGAACATTTTTTCGACAGTAGTGTTTACATTTTAAGGAACACCCCCCTGCCCCCTCCTTCCCTCATTCCCTTCTTCCTGAAGCACATGCCGCACTGGAGACAGACCAGTCGTTTGGACACAGGAGGACCAGGCAAGTCCCCGGAGACCTGTAGAGCCTGACAGCGCCCGTGTGTGGTGCATCGCACCTACCTGTGTGAGAAACATCACAGGTCCTTACTCTCGCCCCTTGCGCTACATGGAATCGCAAGGACGGTGGATCTAGCGGGCCTGCTTACTGCAGATATTTCGACTAACCCCTACCCTATGTCTTCCCTCGTAAGTTTCCTCTTTTACGTGACAACGATGGTAGTTTGAACAGACTTGGAGCTGCAGACAACGCCGCCGTTTCCCAGCAGACGGTCAGCGCCGTCGTCCATTCATCCGGCCCCCACAGCGCGCCTTGGCCCTTGATGTGGGTCACATCTGGCCGAGGACGTTGTTTTTAAGCCCCTAAATCAGAAGCCACCCTTCCCGGCCCGGTTATTTAATCGATTTGGTCGTCCCAGGGTCGAAAGATGGCGGACCTTGAAGCGGTGCTCGCTGATGTCAGTTACTTGATGGCGATGGAGAAGAGCAAATCTACTCCAGCGGCCCGGGCGAGCAAGAAAATCATTTTGCCTGAGCCTAGGTAAGCACATCCATAGGGGCTTTGATGCTGGGCTTTTGTGTGTGTATGTGTGTGTTTTTGTGAAATGGATGACATTTTCTGTGCATGCTACGCGACCATATATGGCGATGGAGGCGTGCTTCCTCTCAAACCTGTGCCTTACCTTTGATGGGGACCGAAATGACTGTAAAGCTTTTTCTCACTTTAGGTTTCTAAGAACATGCAGCAAACCCCGGCCTCGTAAAATCTGCATTTCAACCATCATTGTCATAGAGCTTAAAGTTAACAAGAAGTTAATCCAATGATCCACAGTGTTGGAGCTACCTGCACATTTTGTTTGCCATCGTTTCTGGTGTCCATTGCTTGTCAGACATGTTTTCTTTGCTCCCGGGCTTTCTTGACTAAAGGTCTGATCCTAAATCTGTGTCTTGTAGCCAGTGTAATTCATTCTTTGAAGCTGCTAAGTGTTGTCGTTGCTGCTGTAAATCCTTCTGATGCATCTTTATTACCACTCTATACAGCTGTTGATCTCATCTTTGCTGTTTGCAAGCGTTTAGCTCACCGAGGAGGGTGTTACTCAAGACAAAAGCTAGAGTCCTATTGAAATAGTACACCCCCACCACCTCTTACCATTTGTATATAATTGTACATCCTTTTGTCCCTGCAGCAGAGGCTTGAAAGTGTCGCTTCAGTCCAGGTTGTAGCGTGCAAGTTCATTGAAGGGGATGTGGTTGAAATTTGGTTATTGACATGGTTGCTTTTCATATGAGGTCTGTGAAAATTTCACAGCACCATTTGAGTTCAGTCAAATGCTAACTGTGTGAACAGCAGTTAGGTGTGGATTAGCTGGATAGTTTGTACCACTGTCACTGATCTGATCTGAGCTCATTGTGCTTCCAGCTATTACCTTGTACTCCACTTTTCTTAATCGCAAACGGGTTTTTCCTTACGGTTTTGAGGCTGGATTCTGGGGTGTTTTGTATTTATTTCCATGTTATTTTTGCATATGAAAGCTGCAAATGTCAGATTGACTCAGAGCTAGTCCTGACTTCTATAGTCCCTTTCAGAATTCTTCTTCCCTGCTGACGCAGTCACATCTGACACCCCAGTGCTTCCACTATGACTCTTCCTCCTTTAGATCACTTTGTCCATCTGTTGACGTGAGAATTAGCTGACATATTCAGAGTGAGCTTTAAATACAAGCTTTAACTAATATAAAATTAATACATCTTCTTATCGTAGTACACAGTATAACTCTGAGGTCTATTTTTTTTAATGCAACATTTAATCTAGAATCTTAATATGAAGTAGGGTGTATATATACAGTTGTCTCTCTCCCTCTCTATCTATATATATATATATATATATATATATATATATATATATATCCATCTGTGTATATATGTATATTATAGCGACACCATGTCTTTGTGCACACTAACGAGTTAGGCTTGGCCATCTCTGACAGCAAGAGCGGTGTCAGTGTCCTGTGACGATGTAATACCAAGAGAAGAAGCTCCTACAGCAACCTCAACCAAAGCAAAGGGCTTTACGAAATGAGCAAGAAATCTGGTCCGATTAAAGGTGGAAACAAAAACACGTTTCACCACTGCATGTTGGCGTAATCAGTGTTGGGGTCATTATTTAAAAAAGAAATGTATTTAAAATAACGCTTTTCTCAAAAATAATGCACTATATTACTTAAGTACTCCCAGGAGAAAGTAATTCATTACACTACTCATTACATTACTTTCATGTTACTCTTTAAAATGCCCTGGAACACATTGTCAGTTGTTAACATTTTATCTAATTGTCTTTGTTTGACACTTTCAGATTCTTCATTCAGTATATATTTTTTTTTTTGGGTGAGCTGAACAGATTTCTGTCACATATAAATTTTGGTGATGTTGAGTTATATGGGTGGTGTACATTGAATGCAACACGTTAAAACAATGCAAATGGAGAACATAACATTGCAGCCACGGGACTATGAAAGGATCATATGTAGATCTGTATTTGCACATACCTATGTTAATAATTTCAAATATATTTACTGTTGTAAATTTTATATATTTAGCTGCTCAGCTTTAAGTAATAACCCTCTTTAATCCTCTTCCAATAATCTGTGTAATTGGTCAGACGCTGCCAGCGCCAAGCCTGTCATGTCAACACGCTTGTGCCTTAGTGAGTTTATAACCAGCTTCATGTAAGAGTTATCCTGATTGCCATTGTTGGGGTAAGTGGATCCAGATAACAGAAAGATACCCGGGGTATCTTTAAGTCATTTCATAGTGCAGGTGCCTGTGACTAGCTGATGTGCTGAGGGGAAAAGAAGACTTTCAGTAGTAAGAAATCAATAAACAGTTGTAGAACTAAATATCAGTCCTGTCATTTATAGGCAAATCTGCACCTCATAGTGCGGTGAGAAATATTATCCTACTCTTTTCTTCATTCAGTGATGGAGGTGTGTAAAGTTTGAGTTAGCAGTAGAAGTTCAAAAAAGCATAATTTTGAATTTGTGTGTCCAATAATGTTGCTCTGCTGGTACTTTATCTTTGTTAATCTGGCGGCCCAGAAGAAAGACACTTGAATACGTGCTGCTAATTTTTTTCCAGCTGAAATGATTACAGGAAAGCATATTCTCTGATAACCAATTGAATGCGTGTGCCTTGATCGTTGTTCATGTAGAGTGAATTAGGTCAAAAATCAGTCCTTGCTCCCTGTAACTCATTGATGTATTTACATGCCATAACAGCAGGAGGGCCCCGCCCTCTTGGCAGACTTTAGACACCTTCAGTGCACAAACAAAGGCTCTGACGCTCTGCAGAGAGTTCCCACCTCTGACAGGTCTGGCAGCAGTGGCTGGTGATTTCCTCTAACAGTCAGCTTGTCAGTGCTTCTGAAATGGGCTCAAATTAAAGCACTTTCATTATTTGTAACAAACCTAAATCAGTGAATCAGGAGCTTCATGTTGTTTCTGAAGCATCACTGTTGTAAAAGGTTGTAAGAAAGTTGATGTGCTGTTGTTTTCAGTTCATTCCAGTGTGGTATTAAAAGTAACTCGCAGAACCTGAAGCTCGTCTTAACCGTTATTCCATTACATTGAGCATTCAGTCACAGAATAACACAATAATTATGACTTGGAGATTCATGGCCCTTAAGCACCCAACCCTGCACTAACTCTGTGTACGTGATGGTGTGGCTAAAAAGGGCAGATGAAAAAAGTTATCTGGGTGTTATTTATGCTCATTCTATCTTCTCTAAATGTACACGATTGAGTAGAGGGCGATTCAGAGACCGTGTTTGTGGAAATCAGTAACTGTGAAACGCTCTTTGTTTCATTGGCAGTGAAGGAGAATTAAAAACAATGTAAACCCAAAGATCAGAACCGGCATCATTTGGCTGCAAATTTTGTCCAATTTTATTTTTCCCCCAGAACAAAATAGTTCAGTTGCGAAATAATTTGTGTCCAATTTATTTTAGAAAACACCAAATCAAAATAACAGTTCTCTCATGGTGCTTAAAGTTCAAGCTGATAGTAACTGTATTCTGGTCCAGAGAGCTAAATCTGAAGCACTTTCAGAGAACATGAACAAATATACACAACAGAGCCAAAGAGAGCAAACTGCAGTCTTGCAGTAGCACATACACGTGCGCCAGTTACTAAACTTTTGGCCCTTTTTTGTGGCTGTCACAGATTTTAAAACATAGGCTTTTGCTTTATTTTAATGTGTGTTCCAGCCTTTGCTTTGAACATTGTTTAATAATTGAGACAATACCTTGCAGAGGACTAAATCTGTTTAGGGCTTTTAGATAATATCACACTTATATTTTATAGCAGCAGATTGGCTAATTGCTTGTGGACTGCTGTGTGGCAGCTGTCAGTGATGATACAAGAACACTAACATGTACCACTACAACAGTAAGTGCGTCTCCAATACAAAGACTTTACCTAGCCAGGCCACAGGTATATTTGGACATCCATACATCAGCTGGAGAGAATACCCAGTCCTCAGTACGTGGATCAGAGAGAAACACAGCACTGAGTCAGTTCATGGCAGACATGGCAGCTTTCCTCCTCCAAAAGAGCCGCTCAGCAGTCAGACTCAGAAAAGGTCTTAGCCAGCTGTGTATTTGCGGTGATTCATTCAAACATTGGTTTGTGCGTTGGTTAAAGTGTTTTTTGTGATTAACCTTTGTGGTATTGTCCAAACAACTGGTGCGTTTGCCTGTTTGGTTTGGTTCTCCTGGTGTGGTAATGTGAAAGCTGCTGCAGTTTGTTGGGAGTGGAAACACAAAGCAAACACAGGACTTAGTGATCATGTGTGCAGCATGTAGTGTAGGTCTGGTCAGTTAACTGGATTTTTGAGTTTGTCTTGAAACAGTTACTTTTTGTGTTGATTTTTCATTCTGAAGCTTTTCCATGTTTCTGTATGGTGTGCAATTATTGGCGTGCACAAAAGTATAACCTGTGTTTCAAGCATATTTACAGCACAGTACTGCAGTTGTAATCTCAGACATGACTGGTAATTGTGGAGTACAGTCTTTGTTATGAATGACACCCCCCATTCATTCATTCATACGGAATTTCTAAATAAATGCCCAAATAACTGCCACACATGGCGCTAAGTTTGCTACCACATGGCAATTCTTGTTTTAAGATAAATATTAGCTGCTGTGTTGCAGCTTCCCTTGGACCTCTGTGTTTTCTGTTTGGCTGGCTCAGTGGCCATTTAGCATCAGTCCTTGGTTTGGTGGCTTCTCAACCGAGTCCTGTGTCTCACAGGTGAACGAAGTGTGATGTCTCCTCTCCCCTCACTTAGCCTGGAACAGCTCACAGTTCTCGCTCTGCATTTTTTTCCTGGATTTAATTTCTATGTATTTGGATCTCACCAAAGAATAAATTTTCCATATTTGTGTATTTTTGTAGCACATAAGGTTTTGAGTGGTCAGATTTTTACTGAGATTTTGCTTCATTTACCTCGTAGAGATGTGACGCTTTTTCCGATTCTTCATTCTGTATTTAGGCATGAGTCGAACAAAATGCTGTCACATATAAATTTTGGTGATGTTGGGTTACATATGGGTGGCGTACATTGACACATTAAAGAAATGCAAATGGAGAACATAACATTGCATCCACAGGGACTATGAAATGATCATATATAGACCTGTATTGGGATGTACCTATATTATTATTTTCAAATGTATTCACTGTTGTAAATTAGTCTGCAGTTGTCCTGATCACCTTGTAGCAGAAAATAATATTTGGCCATAATTAAGCCTATATCTTCAATCTCACCTGGGAGTGAAAAGGAATCTTTAAACTGACAGCCCCCAGCATCCACCCCACTGATGATAGATGACGCAACAGCTGACATGCGCTGATGAGTTCCAAATTGATATTTGTGTGTGCGAGACCAAGCACTGAGCTGAGTATATTACTAAAACAGTGTGGTGCGGTGTATACACATAATAAAATCAAATCGTCAGCAACCATTTTTGCTGGGATTAAAATCACTTGAACACTGGGTTCCATAAACATGCTGATTTTCCAGCAGCTGGAGAGCCGTGGTGCTGTTTCTAAATTGCAGACCCTTACTTGATTGGATGACCATTAGCTGCTTTTTTTTCAAATCTGCAAATCTGTATTAGGAGGAGCTGTAGAGGTTCTTAGAAAAATGAAATGGCAAACCCAGGTGCTGGTATGTTATTGATCAGAACTGAACTGCTCTGCGGTTGCACAGGAGCACTCTGTTAGAGTGGATGACCTTTGTGCTCGTCTCCACAAACAGAGCAAAGCTTTAGCACTCAGTGTAGACTTACCAGTGAAACTGTATGCCGGGCTAATTGAGTTCACTCATTAGACATTTAGTCTTCAGGGAAACATGGAGGCTGCAAGTTAATCCAAGGATTGGCAGCTCTGCTCCATGTAAAGACCACACCAGGTTGAATCCTGTAACAAGCGGAGGCGTTTCTGTATGAGGAAACAAACCACACAATCGATCATTAGTGTAATGTTTTTGTGAGAGTGGTTTATCAAATGATTCTGTGCTAGATATGAGCTTTATTATTTATTACATTACACATTAACATAAAGGAGCCGCAGAGATAAAAGGTTCAGCTAATGGACCTGTGAAAGCAGTGTAACACAGCTGATGAGTAAACCAGTCAGTGAAGCCAGGCTGAAAATGTGCCTCCAACATGTCAGTGAGGACATTAAGAGAATAAGCTGTCCAATACAACTGCATGAATTATAACTGTAAACACAAACAAGTTTGTGATGAAGAGCGCTGGTTTGTATTTAAGTGGACCTGCAGATGCACTGCTTATTTCCTGAAGTGCTCATGAAGTCAGCTTGAATACACTCATTTATATCTCCCATTTGACAAAGTTAATGGGAGTTGGAAATAATAAAGGATCAGACTATTATGTAGCCTCACACAGAATGCTATCTTGACAAAATTCAGTGATATAAACTTGGACTTTACTAACAGGGCTGTATCTGTGTCTCACCCACATGCTTCATGTGCATCCTCGATTACTGCATTTCCTCAAAAAGTGGTGAGACCATTGGATGTGCCTGTAGGTCATAGTGTTTCCAGCCCTTCCTCCTATCTACCACATACCTGGTAGAGTCTGTGACTGCAGGCTTGGGTTGTGTCACTGAACAACAAGCTAGAGGATAGTGATCAAATGTAGATTGCTAATCTAATATGCCTTTTAAAACTAGTTTGTTCCTTCATTTATACATTTATCTTTTGTTTAGTTCCTAGTTTTTAATTTCCTGTCTGCACCATTACATACAGCCAGTACTTGTTTGTGTGTACACGTGCACTATAGAGAGCATAAGAGCTGGACAGAGTGTTTGTGGCATCACACACTTTCTGAAGCTTCTTTCAGCTGCAGCCATTATGGTTCTTTGGAGCCAGAAGTGAGCTCATTAGGATCATGTTCGCAGCTGCATGCAGAAACTGAGTAGGAGATTTATAGACACACATCTTCTAATTAATGCAAGTGCAAAACTAATAAAATGGAGAAATGTGACCTGGCAATACTGTAGCACAACTTGTTGGATGGTCTGTACCAAACAGCAAGCATGACTTATCTCAGATGAGCCCTTAGAAACACTCAAACAGGCACCAACAGCACACACCATGAAGGGGTCTGCTTCAGTGACTCAGAAGCCCCATTTCCATTAGTACCATCTTGGATTGAATCGCCATGGTTCGCCACGGTTTTTAGGCTTTTCCATTAGGTCCTAGTACCTGGTACTAGGTATTAAAATAGTACCTGCTCGACCGGGGTTCCAAGCGATCCGAACGGGTACTAAAATGTGATGTCGTCAGACGTCAGTGGCGTTACTCAACGAGTCGTGAGAGCGTCTTGTTCACGAACAACCCAACTAATATTCTCCTCAGTTGTACTACAGTGCTGGGGATGTTCCTTTCTGCGGGAGTCAAAATGTTTTATACACAGAAGCCCAGGTATTGTCTATGTGTTGGAGTGTGATTGTGCGTATGTTGAATGTTTTCAGAGGAATGTTGAATGGAATGAATCATGACAAATGTGAAGGGCAAGTAAAAGAGACAGGCTTTTCTGTTTTTTAAAAAAAAAAAAAGCAGAACTTGATTAAAAGTGCGTGCATGCGTGGGAATGGGCAACCAGTAATGCATGCACAGCTGTAACAGTCGTGCATGTGTGAAGCTTCCTGCAGCATACTTGCAGAGGCCGGAAGGTTGCACTTAAATGTGGCACTTTGGAGATAGCATGGTGCTGCCACATTCTCAGCGGGCCACGCTGAGTCCTCTGGCAGTGAGGCGAGACTTTGACGGCAACACTGGCGGCAGCTGAGAAGAAAAGTGTGGGGGATGGCGACAGGATGACCTGCTGTTATGTTACAGAGATCAAGTTAATGCTGACCGAGTCTTAGCCAGAGCTGGCCTCACCAGTAACGGCCCTCAGCCAATCACATCTTCCAATTCCTGTCTCCAGCTAAAGTACAAAAAACAACTGCCTTCTCTCTATGAGACACAGAGTTCAGGGTGGTGTCTGTGCATGTGTGCAGACGTGAAATATTAAATATGAAGGGAAAAACACACTTATTTAACATTTTTATATTTTTGCAGTGGTGCATGCTGGTCATTGTTGTATAGTCAAACGATAGACCAGCACGTCATTCAGAATCCCGTCCCTCTGATCTTATTTATGTTGTTTTTCCCATGGTCTGTGCTGCTGGGAACATGCAGCAGGGAGCGGAGCAAAGACGGGCTCAGTTTTACACTGGACAGCAGTGTTAGTACATGTCACTGTTTTCCTTTTCAGTATAAAAAGACGTCAATATGCCGAAGCATCCTTGCTAACACAGTATGAGTCTAAATGAAAAGCTCATATTTGATAACACTGCATGAGCCCCACTGTTTCCCAGCTGAGCATTGTGGTTGTTACTGAGAAGAAATATTTTGTTAGCCTAATGTTAGTGTCATGCAGGCAGGTCGGAGTTGCATACATACTGTTTGTGGACCCAACCCAAACCCCAAAACATCTGCACTAATGCTGACATTTGGAGGATTCCTGCTGAGTCAATAAGGAATCAGACCTATAAGTGGAATCTTTAACAGTTTTCATATGAATAAAATCCATCCTGTGTGTCATTGTTGGTCTCTGGTGAGACTGCCTCTATGGTCAGTAGTCTGTGTTGTTCTTTGCAGCCCAGTTGAGCATGCTTTGCCACATGGACCAGTTCTCCACCTGCTGCTGTTTCAAAAATAGGGAGCATGTCTTTGATGTCTTTGTCACGCTTGAGTCATGATTAGGGCTGGGTCATTTCATACCGTTCACGGTAATACCGGTATAATGTTGGGCAACGATAAGAAAATTAAATATCGCGATAGAATACGGGTAAAATGCGCAGTGCCTTTGTTTTCATACGCACATGGCGGAAAAAGCATGGCGGCGACGGAGAATGAGAAGGGCGAAAGCGGATCGTTAAATGAAACAGATGAACCAGAATTGGTTTGTAAAAATTCTGCAACTTCAGTGTGGAACTGGTTTAGCTTTCGTCCGTCAGATACACAACAAAGTACTATTTTTGGTAGAGCATGCTAGCGGGCCGTCGTTATTACCGTGTTTTTTGGAAAATACGGCACACTTAAAATCAATCCTTTGATTTTTCTGATAATGGACAGTACCCCTTATAATCCTGTGTGCCTTATGTATGAATTCTGGTTGTGTTTACTGACCTTGAAATGATTTTATGTGGTACACGGCGCTAAAAATCTGTCAAATGTTTTAGCACGACTTTGCTAAGCTACGCACCTGCACTGCTTGATGGATTGTCGGAGCATTACGGCTATCGTAGGCAGGAGCCTCGCGGAGTGATATGTACTGTGCTTCAACATAATATTACCATATTGTGTGTGTGTATAACCTCTTTTTAAGTTTTGTGGATATTATACATGGTTATGCTGAAGATATGTCAGTCAATTTCCACTGGAAATGCTTTTTGGTTAAACTGTCAGCACGGAATTTGCATTTGCACTGTTAAATTTCTATACAACTTTAATGCACATAAAAAAAAACAGCTGCTTGTTTAAGTGAAAATACATTGGGGGGTTTTTTGGGGGGGGGGGGGTTTGCACTAATAAAGTTGTTGAGTTGTAAAGTATTTTGTCTAGTGTCAATTATATCGTCAGTTATGGCAAATTTTCAAATGTATATCGTGATAAATATTTTTGGTCACATCGCCCTGCTATAGTCATGATGACTTACGACCCCTCTGCCAGGCTCCTGCAGCCAGTGATTTTTTTTTTTCACTGATAGATGCATCATTTCAACTGTGCTACCCAGTCGTTGCAGATCAGTTTTTTAATTTTGCAGTTTGTACTCTGCATTGAGATGTCATTAAAATCTGTTGTTGAGCCAAACAGTAAATTGTGCAAGAATCCCATAAGCTCTTAATCCTGAAAGTGCCATTGTTAATATTTTTGCTTTTCAGACAGCACTGAGATATTGCTATTTAATACAGCATTTAATGGACCATTTCTATCCAGTTATAAAGTAAAACCACTTTTTCCAGTGTGAATTAATCGAGAATGATTGCAGATCTGAAAATTGCTCAGGTTTTCTTATAAGTGGCTGTCTTTGCCCCCTCTGAATCCACTTGAGGCTGAGCAGCAGCCAGAAAAACAAGTTTTGGCAAAGTGAGTTTTCCTGTTAAAGACAGTAATTACATGTCTGCAGGCTCAAATGAGCTGAAACAAGTGTTCCTTCCACCTACTCAGGTCCTATTTGTATTGTCAGGTATAAACTAAGCTTTCTTGAGAAATATTGACAGAGCAAATAAAATGTTAGTTGTTGCTCTCCCACAGCGTGAGAACTATAGACATGGGCTGAAAATGTCTGAAGCAGGTTTGAGTTGGGTCAGAACCTTGGCACTGTGCAGTATGTTATCAGCACAGTTCAATTACATGCCCACACAGCCGGCTACAGAAATGCTAGTGACAAGCTGTTAATATGTTAAATATTTACACATGTGCATACTTCCTGGAGCCTGGAATGGTCACCAGCACAGTGTTGTTATAGCGTCAGAGTGCAGATTAACAGCTAATGAAAGCCGGCCGTTTGTGCCTCTTACACTGGCACTGACCCACCGCCAAACGGGGCCAAAGCAAATGCAGAGACATGATCAGACTTAACCTATTTCAGAATCCTTTCCTGTGTGTGACCTTTTTAATGCAGAGCTGAAAGTCAGACCTCACACATGTTGGTTTTGTAACCCCTTTACCCACCTGCAGCTTGTTACTGCGACTAGCATCACTTCTGCTTAGTACAGGCTGAGCTTCAATGTAATAGCAAGTGTGTACCAAACCTGTTTTTTCTGCAGTGAAATGCAGTCAGGGGGTGTAGCGAGGTAAAGAATCAGGTCACCTAACATTGGGAGGGTCTCTGCCTCCAGGGCGCTACTTTGTCGCTGCAGAAATCACCGTTGAGTGGCTTTGATGAAGGTCGCAGAGGAGGCAGCAGAAGATTTTGTTGAATTGTGTTGTAATGGTTGTGCTAGTGGGTGCTGAGATTGATGATGGTCAGGGTGAGTGGTGACAGCTTGCCAGTTAAGGTGATGTTTGTCTAATTTCCTCTTTGAGGTCTTAAGTTCTGAGATTCATAAGAAATGAAAGCTTCCTTACAGCAGGGGCATATTCAACCTGTAAACACGCCCGACACTTGCAACACGGATGCATCTCGATGCGTACGGGTGATCGATCAATCATCATCAGTGAGAAATCAGGTGATATTTCTGTCTGCTGTACTGACTTGGCAAAAAAGAAATTGGAGTGTAATGTAGACACTTGTTTATCTCGCCTCTAATTCCAAAAAAGTTGTGTGAGGTGAGGTCGTGGCGACACACTGACACAAGACTGGAGGAGATGTGTGTTTAAGCTGATATCAGTTGTCTTCTGTCAGCTGCATCCATCATTGTTATAGGTCATCTAAAAACCTAAAAGTGTCCCGGGTTTTTAGTATCTCTGCTTTGTGGCTCATTGGTTGATCCTCAGTACCTGGATGTACTGGTCCCACCGGCTGGTTATCATGCTTAAAGATGGAGAAATAGGATGTATTATTATTCCGATACCTGCCCAGTGCAATGCTAGACTTTTGAACACCACCTCTTGCAGCCACGGTCCTCCTCAGAAATGTGTGGGGACTGTTGAGACTGTGGACAAAGCAGATAAAGACGCACAATAAGTGAAGGTAGTGCCTACAAGCGTTAATGCTACATTCATACCCTTCTGACACCATGCCACTCACAGATTGTCAGTGTCATGGGGATGCCTGTAAATAATACTGCTTTATTTCTGTCTTTTTGCCCACAGTCACTGTCAGTCACACTGCATTTCTACACTGGGAGGCTTTGTTTTCTGATCTGCTCCGGTCATCTGCTCCCGTGAGCTAATGCTGCTGCTGTTATTGGAGGCTGCACTGGTATAAAACAATGAAAGCTGTTCACATCGATGTCTATGCATCTGTGACACCATCATGACAGTGTTGTGAGACTGTGCTTCTGAGGGTTTATCTTTCCGCCACAAACGTGTGTTTGCTCAGTGTTGTATGTGTCACTGCAGTTGGTGATCTTTCAAATCTTGAGCAGTCAAGATTATGTGCTTGGTTTCTTCCAACATGCTCTTCATTTGATTTTAATACACTATGTTTCATTAGCAAACTCAATGCTAACCTCACTAACTAGATACAGTGTAGCAGTCTCCTCCCCCCTCCCCCCCACTCCACCCCACACACGTGTTTACTGTCCAATAATTCATGACTTGTACAGTAAATATTACCAGCTGCTTTTATGTGGTGCAGTTTAGCGCGAATAATCCAGAGTCAGCTGCTAATGATTCAGTGGGGCACACAAACCTCTAAAAGAGGAAGTGTCTACTTCCTAGGTTCTTGTTCCTGTTGCTGTGGCTGCAGTTGATGTTCATTCCCACTTTCCCATGAAAATCAGCCCAAACAAGCCCAGGATGCAGAGCACTGGGCTGCTGGCTAATTTTACCATCTCAGCTCTGGCCGTTACAGCATGTTTCTCACATAATGTCATGCTCACGTTGCCTGAGAGTTGTCCACCATATTGGGTGTGATGCAACGTTGAACAAAATTTGTGTATACCTTGGTCTTGTTGTTGGTGTCTGACTTACTGTGGCCTGTTAGTGTTTCCACTCTCTGGTCCAGATAGGTTCTGTTTTTGTATTTTCAGAGTAATCCTCCATGGGGAGAAACTGCTACTGTGCTGGTTTATTCAGGGTTCAGCCTGCTGTAGTTTTTGCCTTTTTAAGTTGCTCTACCACATAACTAGATAAAGTTGTGTGGGAATAAGACCTGGGAAGTCTGTATGCAGTGAGTATTTCCTTTTCAGTCACCTTTCTCACTCAACATGTGTTAATAGACCTCTGCTGAATCACACTTGTTATTAATTTCTGGCTCTATTCCACAGCATGTCCTTCATCCTGTTTTCTTTCTCTGGTCGCAGCAGATGGCCCCGCCCCTCCCTGAGCCTGGTTCTGCTGGACGTTTCTTCCCGTTAAAAGGGAGATTTTATTTCCCACTGTCGCCGAAGTGCTTGCTCATAGGGGGTCATATGATTGTTGGGTTTTTTTCTCTGAATGTATTATTGTAAGGTCTACCTTACAATATAAAGCGCCTTGAGGCGACTGTTGTTGTGATTTGGTGCTATATAAATATAATTGAATTGTAGCTTGTAGGGCTGGGCCATATTATACCGTTCACGGTAATACCGGTATAATGTTAGGCAACGATAGGAAAATGAAATATCGCGATAGAATGGGAGTAAAACACGCATGCGCAGTGCCTTTGTTTTCATACGCACATGGCCGATTGTTGAGTGAAACAGATGAACCAGAATTGATTTGTAAAAATGGTGCAACTTCCGTGATGTGGAACTGGTTTGGTGTTTGTCCGTCAGATACACAACAAAGCACATTTTTTTTGCAGAACATGCAAGCGGCCGTTGTTATTGTCATATTTGTCGGACTAAGATGCTCTTAAATCTGGGAGTAATCTGGGTCCTAAACTCCGTCGCTTCAGGTCAAACGAACACTGCAGCATCACTGAGAGTTAAAAACTGTCTCAATTCTTTCATCTTTAATAAAACGATCAGCATTGCTGCTTTACCAGGTGTAACTATAAAGTTTAACTTCCAGGCATCCATGAAAACAAAATGTATTACATTTAACGGAGTTAGAAGTTAGCAGGAAGCTAGCGGAAGTTAGCTTGCTAGTTTCACTAGTTACCTAAGCATGATATAGCATGTTCTGACTGAGAGATTTCTGAAAAAAATCAAACGTACAGCTCTGCTATCACTTCCAACATAAATGAAGACAGGAAACTAAACAGCAGTGACGTTTGTAGGGTTACTGAAGTTGGGCTAGCTGGTATATAATGATGTGCTACCTGATCGCTAGCGACATTTAGCATAACATAAACAGTGAAGCTGGAGGACGAACACTAACACTTTTCCACTTATAAAAGTTAACGTTAAAGTTCCTGATAGTTAGAGACAAATGCAATCGCATGGCAGGATGCTGTAAACGGACCAAACTTCAGTCAGGAGAACAACTGAGATAATCCATCCACAATACGAGGTTAGTCATTAATATACTGCAACAACATGGGAATAGAGCAGCTGCCAGAGAATTCACCATTAATGAATCAATGGTACAGAAGTGGAGGAAGCAAGAAGAATGAGTTTAATAAAGTTTGATTTATCTGACTGCTTTGTTTCGCTTAATGTGCCTTATAATCCTGTGCACCTTATGGTCCGAAAAATGCGTACTGCACACTGCAGTTTAATGTTGCAAAGCACCTCTTTTTAACTTCAGTGGATATTATACATGGTTATGCTCAGGATATGTCAGCCCATTTCTACTGGAAATGCCTTTTGGTTAAACTTTCAGCAAGGAATTTGCATTTGCACTGTTACATTTTTATAAAGCTTTAATGTACATAAAAACCAGCTTCTTGTTTAAGTGAAAATAAATGGAAGGTTGTCTTTTTGCGCTAGTAATGTTGTGGAGTTGTATTTTGTCTCGCATCAATTATATCGTCGGTTATATCGTTATCGCAAATTTTCAAATATATATCGTGATAAATATTTTTTGCCATATCGCCCTGCTCTAGTAGCTTGCATAGCACCCCTTTTTTCAGTTGGGCATGAAGTCGTTTAGTTGTAGTCGTAGCTTGGGTGTGTGTGTGGCTGTCTTATGGCATGTATGCTGTAATTCATGCAAATGTTTGATGGAAGTGCCTTTGTAGCCAGTGGACAGTGCTTTGGTTGATGCTGGGTGTGTGCACTGGAAGTTTAATTTGTTGTTTTCATTTGTAGACAGAAACGACGGATGTTAATCAACTTATCGTTTTAGCGCATCATTTCCTTTTTACACATGAAAAAAATGTAAAGCCTGCGTTTTTTTTTTTAGTTTTTTTTTTTTTACATATTCTAATGTGTTTTAGTTAACTCTTGAATATGAATCATTCACATGCTTAGAAATAGACTGAAAATACCATTTCAATAGGAGAGTGCTCAGTATTTTACACTGATACATTGTTGAAAAGCTAACTATTGTGGTGTGTCCCATTAATGAGTTATGCACTGTAATGCATTGAGAAATGATGCACAAGTCTGATAAGGTCGCTGCTATTGTATCATCATCTTGGCCACTGCGGTTAAGGGTTCACCTCGCACATGCTCAGTGTGCATGCAGAGGTGTTTGTAGGTGAAGCCTTCCTCTGCTGTTGTTGTGTATGAAGTGAGCTGGTGAAGTGTTAATGGGCCTATGGAGGGGGCGCTAATTGATTCTTTCTCCCTGCTCTCATTTTCATTAACACCTGCTCCCAGGGTAGCGTGTATCTCTCTAGGTTCTGCTGTAGCCTCCCTTGTGTCCTTGTCCCTTTCCTGCTGTGTGGGGACGGGAGAGTTCCAAACCTGGGACGGATCTCTGACTGGAGGCTGGGCTGCTGTTGCATGTAGCTTAGTGAGCTGCTAACTGTGCTGCATATTAATCTGCTTCTTCCTCTCCCCACCACCTTGTGTTCACAGCATTCGCAGTGTGATGCAGAAGTACCTGGAGGAGAGAGATGAACTGACATTTGACAAAATTTTCAATCAGAAAATTGGTAAGTCTCAACCTTTTCATTCTGCTAAAGCGTAAAAGAAATGCATACCGTAGGTTACCAGGATTCAGCAGCATTTCTCTACAGAGGAAGAGATGGCTCCTGTAGCAGGAAGTTCTGCTTTTTCACATCTCACATTACAGTATTATTACTCCAAAAATCTCCCTCAGTGCAGAAAACCAACAAAGAAACTATTGGAGAAGTGGATGAATGTATAGCAGAACATATTGTGATGTGTATTCATTTAGGATGCATTGTTGGAAAGTTTTATTTATTTATTTATTTTTTGTTGTAATGATGATTCATTCATTCATTTTTGAAGTCAAACTGAGAACATAAACGCCATTGGTCTCCAGTGGCTGAAGCTTCTAATGGAGTTGCTTTTGCTTTTGGTTTCATTGAACTTGTTGGGACATGATGTGTGAACAGGCTGTTAATGGTAGCTAACACTTTACTTATGGTACAGTGTGTTTAAGCATTAGCATTTACCCCATATGGGCCCTGTGACCAGTTACTTAGGCATGCTTTACACTTTCTGCTTTGCGGTTTCATTTAGCTTCCACCCACAGATTTACTAACAGATTACACACTGCCGTTTTTCCTATTGAAGGTGTTTTTCAGTTATTCTAAAGCTTTGCTACCTTGGTCCAACACTGTTTGATTGGTTTGTCACTCCACCACTTGTAATGTCCCAGTAAAATAGAACAGTTAGTTGTGTTTGCCGTTAATTATAAACAAAAATGAATAAATCACTCCACTGTTATTGTCAGCATTTAATTTGAGTGAAGTAAGAGATACTGGATTTAACTCTAGCTCTGTGAGTAAATGTGTAACAGGCTTCACTATTTGTCTTACTGAAAGGCTTTTGGTAACTGCAGAACTACAGTAACCACTCCTTGTGTTCACAGCAAAGCTAGTTGGTGTTGCCTCAACTGTCTCAGTTTATCTACCAAGCCAAATCTGTCTGAGTGCTGTCTGTCAGACTGTTTGCATTGTAATGCCCCTTTTCCAGGTGAAAACTACAGGTCAAGCGAGATTCTATCTAAAGTCACTGCTCCAAAAGCCAGTGAAGGGTTCCTGTGCACTGTTTACATGATCTAAGGAGACTTTCTCCATAAAGGAACAAATAACACTGAGCTGTTAAGGACAAAAATTGATATTTTTTGGCAGGAAAGGCAGCTTCAACATAGGCATGACTGTCACATACAATACTTCACTAAGCGTGTTGACAGCATTGTTTTTCAAATATGTTAAGAAAAATAAAGAACAACAGAAAACCCCCACCTAACACAACTTCAGACCAAAAGAAATGCAGGCACCACTGTCAGCGCTTTTCCCCCCTTCTATTGCATATTTGCATACAAACTAGAGATGGCACGATACCACTTTATGACTGATACCGATATCATAAATGTGGATATCTGCCGATACTGATATGAATCCGATATAGTGTTTTTTTAATCAATAAAACTGTTTTTTTTAATATATTGCTGCATTTTCTATAAGTTCATACTCAAGTTTAAATAAACAACAACACTAAAGCTATTCTGTTATACCTGTATGTGTAAATACACTGCACCCAAAATATTTCATAGTTCAGCGACACTGATCAATCTAATGAACTTAAACCTACTCAATCCTTCCTATTCTGGTATTTTAAAGAGTACTTAGCAGAAATAGTAAGCAACCTAACTAATAGGGTTGCAAACTCCCAGCAAAAAAAAGGAACCACCCCCCACCCTCCACCTCATGATGCTTAATCAACGTAATCAACTTTAATTTGATGCAGTGTGGAAAAAAAATGCACAGAAATCAATTATTTTTCAAGAATAATTAAATAGATTCAACATCTTTCTTCAACAGAATTGCAGACTGCACAGATGGTACCTTCCCAAAGGAAAAAGTACTATAGCTTACTAGGGTATATTAGACTTAACAGTTACTATATACAATCATGGACTTCTATACATTTTACATAAGATTAAAACTTTGGGTGTAAGATTCAGATAATTATTTATTAAAAGCTAGATATTTTAAATGAGAATAAGAAAGAAAAGTATGTCTTTGTGCCCCCCTTTTCCCTGTTCATGCCCTATCGGCCCCCCTGGCTAAACTTTGCTAGATCCGCCCCTGCACAGTTAGCAGCCGTCAGCTGCATAGAAAAGGATCCTGCTCTAGAAAGTAAATAAATTCTAACAACAGCTTATCAAGCTTAAACGTGCTGCTGTTGTTCAGCCGCTGGTTTCCTCTTTCTGGCGCGAAGTGGGCCAAAAACAGACAAGAGAGACGGACTCGACAGAAAAGCCGATCAGCTGATCATTAATCAGTTTCACGATTGAAGTAGCAGCTTAATGTGGGAATGCTTTACAAACATTCAGAGATGAACTTACACACTTTCTTTACTTCTCTCTGGGATAATCGGAGATGAAATGCTGGTTTGAGGCTACAAATACACACAGCCGCTCTATCACGTGGGCACACTGCTCCGACGTGCTACGGTTATGAGCCGAGTTACGCTGTGTTGCAAGTTCTGTGAGGTGCTTTTTGGATATTTAATGGATCGGATTACATTTTTTATTTCTCTCCGATATCCGATCCAGTAATGTACGTCAGTATCGGACCGATTACGTAATATCGGATTGGTCCATCTCTAATACAAACATTTCCTCGCTTTTAAAGCTCAAAGCAAATGCTGTCATGAAAAATGAATTTGCTGGTAAATATTATCCTCTACTTGTTAGCACATAGCTCAAAGCCCCTCTTTGCTTAACTACACTCTGAGAGAGCTGGAAGCATTTTATCTGGCAGAAGGCTGCTCATCTGTATCAGACACTCTTAAACAGAAATCATCGCCTGTAGCAGATTAAGCTGTCGCTTATTAACATTAATGGGATAAATGACTTGATATAACTGGATGGTTAATGCGGAATGTTTTTGTGTTCAGCCATGTTATGTAGCATCAATCAGTAAAATCCCTCTTCCTGACTCTGTGTTTTAGGCTTCATTTTTTTCCTCACAACCTGACACTCAAAAGTGATGGGAGAATAAATACGATCTCATAACTGTTGACCACTTTTTGCCCCAGTGTTGTTCAAAATAAACCACCTAATAATATTCCTGATGCAGTAATGCTTAAATTTTTCAGTCCTCCTTTGCCGCAGAAGCAATTTGTAATACAAGGCTTCTCGCACTTGGGTCTAAATCAGGATTGTGTTCAGCCTCAGTGTGGCACTACTCTTTTTCTGTGCTAGTTGTGCAGATGCTTACTGTCACTTCTCTGTATGGAGTTATTCATTGTAAGGCAGCTTTGTTTGTGTTTAGAGCAATGACTCAAGGTAGAGTGTCACATTTCCTGTTTCCTCCTGCCCTCCAGTTGGTAGCAGCGTCGCTGTGCTGGCTCCTCCGAGTGTTTCCATTCTGAGCACACGGGCTGTGTGCCAGTATTTGTGGCGTACCAGGGGACCACAGCTGCCCTCCAGGCTTCTAGTAGCTTTACTTACTTTTCTCTGATCTGTGCCCTCTTTGGGAATAGACTGCGTTAATTTTCTCTGCCTCCTTCTCCTTGTCTTCAGGTCTCTTCTCTGTCAAATTTGTTGCTGTCCTTATTGCAGTCTCTCTTATTTTCTCTTTGCCACCTCATACTATCACTCAGGCTCTTGCACATTGTGTGGGTGTGCACATGCTTTATTGGTACCTTTGTGAAACTTAACACTCTTGCAGTAATTTAATAATCCTTATTTTGGCCAGTGTGTTAATTGTCTTCAGTAAGTTGGACACTGCTGGAAAAACAGTGGGAAACATGTCTACACACTTGGTGGATGCAGCCACCACGACCACTGGTGACCCAGTGCTTAGTGGAGTCCTGTTTTTAAGGCTCAAGATGAGTGTAGGGATGTGGTTAGTGTTTTGAAACCAGACATGATAAGCAAAGAGCATGCACTGTCTGGCTGACACACGGCATGCACTGAGGCTAGCAACATGTCAATCACGTGGTAAAACAAACCCTGCTTTATCCTCACTCTGGACTCAAGTGGCATCCCTAATGTGCGCTGTTAGACATCTAGTTTATAGAAATAAAATCCATGTGCTCATATTAAGCAAACGTGGAATTTCACTATTATACCTACAACAAACAACCTGCCTGAAGATCTTTGTGATGGGTGCTTTTTGGAGCTTGCATTAAACATCAGCACCTGTGGGCAGAACTGGCATGAATGCCAAAAACACACAGTTTACCAAATAGGTCTAATGAGATTGTTTAGTTGAACTAACTATGAAAATTCACACTAACATAAAAATCCCTTTAAAATTTTTCAGTCAGATAAAATCATATAATATCACAAGCCTAATTTCCTATTTGATGAGTATAATTCATTGTATTTTAGTATGTTAGACGCAGTGACCACAGTTACACGTCTAAGCTTGCTGAACAGGTGATTTAATTAAGGACTCTCATGGACTTCTTACTGTCAGCACTTATTGTGATTGTGATCACAGTAAGTGCTGCTGTCGACTGTGAAAAATCATTTTTTCCTCTCCACTGTTTTCATTGTCTTGGTCATAATGCTGGCGCTTCAGATCCTGGCATGTTTGTCAGAAAAGGTGCTCTGACTCCATCATAAGCTACAATACTGAGTACTTGATATTCACGGACGTGCTGTTAAATAAGTTTTATAGTCCTCGCACATCTATTTGTAGTTGCAAGTGTGAGTGAAATGTTTGCACGAGGGGGGGTGGGGGGTGGCTGGGACAGTGGTAATGTCAAAAAAATCAAAACGCATGAGAAAACACACTAGGCATTAGTGAAAAGAGTGAGCGCGTATGTGTCAGTGAACAGAAACTCTTGAGTTCTTGAGAGGACTGTTATGATGAAACACTTGCAGGCGTATGCAGCCTGCTTTACCTGACGTGACCGGCCTGGCCTGCACTGTATCATTTCAATCACTGGAACCAGGATTATATTTTTTAAAAACACAGCAAAGTCTCATCAGAGTGAAGCCGCTGCAGATACCTTCTGGTGTCATCTGTGGTGGCGTTGAAATCTCAGTTTTTATTTTAGTGCCTTTGGTCATTATCAGTGACGGGAAAACACAACAGAGTCAAGTTTTAATTTTATCTACGTGCGTCAAATCATTCTCACAGGATGTTGCAGAAGAATCTCTTTGGTCCTTCATTTCTCCTTTCTGCTTAGCTCGCTCGGTCCTCTCGCATGTGGAAGTACTGCCTCTCAAACAGCACTGCATTAGCCAGGCCAGCTTAGGGAAATAGTTGCAAGGCGTGAAGCTTGATGTCAGTTGTGTGCTCTACACATTTGAATGGCAAATGTGTAAGTTTGCATGTTTCAGTAACAAGATAGCTGTCCACAGACTCCAACTGAGCATCACGTGGCTATGGAGGTGTCAGCGTAGCAGTTTCAGCAACTCGTATAATATACAGAAAACCCAGAGCTGCCGCGTTACTATCTAAAAAGTGCAGCAGATAAAATTCTCCCTTTTATGTGTGTTAACTGCTTCTCTGAGGAATGCACTTGTAAAAACAGTGACTGTAACCGGCACGAGTCCTTAGTTTTAACACAGATTTCACTTTACGGACTTTTCATTTGCATACCGTCAAAATAAGGTCTTCCCACAGAGACTTGCACATACTTTAGTTATCAGCCTGCTTCAGATAAATCTCTGCAGCCGTGATTTTAGATCACACTAAACTGTGAGCACAGCAGAAATGTTCTTCTATGACGAAAGTCCAGTTTGTCCTCACTTGATTCTTAGGAAAATGATGCCTTGTTCCACGTCCAGAGTGAGAAATGGCTTTAAATTTGTTGTGATATCCTGACACAGAGCTATCAGGCACAACCAGTTTGGTGTATTTCACTTTCGTTTGAGGTGTGTTCAGGGATTCAGCTCACATGGGTGCCAGGTATTTTTTGGATTCATTTTGGGTTTTGTCACATGTCAGTCCTGCTGCCTCCCACGCTTTTGGCATCAGAAAAGGAAGTGGATTTTTAATCAGCAATTGTAGCATTGCAGTATTCGGTTGGATTTTAGCACCCTCAACAGCCCTTGTCCTTGGGCTCAATAAGCCCTGTTGACTGTCATGACAACCAAGGTCGGGAAGAAAGCACTTCAGTGTTGCTGGAATTCTTTTACTTCACGATGAAGAAACCGTATCAGTTAGTTTGTTTTGTGGTTCAGACTTTTCTCTGCAAGAAAATTTAATACTGACAAGTGAGAGGACTTGAGGTCTGTGCTTTACATGGATCAAACTAGTGTAAGGTTACTGTGAGTGTCATTTGCTGTCTTCATAGTCCATGACTTCTGAGCCCTGAGGGGGTAAGACTCTGTGGCTTTTTTAAGGCTGTGTCAAAAAGCTGAAAAAAAGGGTGTTGAGAAGGTCTACCTGGCTTTGCATCAGCTGGAGAGCGCGGCTTTGGTGACTCCTCCCTGCGATGTCCCTGGGCCAGACACAGTCAGGGTCAGGCAGGATGGACCCTTATGTAATGGACATGATGTCCTCTCTAAATATAGCAGGCATACTGCTCACTACTTCATCTTGAATATGTTTTTAAAGGCATATATTTGGTTTTCTACATGGTCTGAAGTAGGGCTGGGCCATATTATACCATTTACGGTAATACCGGTATAATGTTAGGCAACGATAGGAAAATGAAATATCACGATAGAATATGAGTAAAACGCGCATGCGCAGTTCCTTTGTTTTCATACGCACATGGCCGATTGTTGAGTGAAACAGATGAACCAGAATTGGTTTGTAAAAATGGTGCAACTTCAGTGATGTGGAACTGGTTTGGTGTTTGTCCGTCAGATACACGACAAAGCACATTTTTTTGCAGAACATGCAAGCGGCCGTCGTTATTGTCGTATTTGTCGGACTAAGATGCTCTTAAATCTGGGAGTAATCTGGGTCCTAAACTCCGTCGCTTCAGGTCAAACAACACTGCAGCATCACTGAGAGTTAAAAACTGTCTCAATTCTTTCATCTTTAATAAAACGATCAGCATTGCTGCTTAACCAGGTGAAACTATGAAGTTTAACTTCCAGGCATCCATGAAAACAAAATGTATTACATTTAACGGAGTTAGAAGTTAGCAGGAAGCTAGCGGAAGTTAGCTCGCTAGTTTCGCTAGTTACCTAAGCATGATATAGCATATTCTGACAGAGATGTCTGGAAAAATTCAAACGTACAGCTCTGCTATCACGTCCAACATAAATGAAGACAGGAAACTAAACAGCAGTGACGTTTGTAGGGTTACTGAAGTTGGGCTAGCTGGTATATAATGATGTGCTACGTGATCGCTAGCGACACAGCTATGTTAGCATAACATAAACAGTGAAGCTGGAGGACGAACACTAACACTTTTCCACTTATAAAAGTTAACGTTAAAGTTCCTGATAGTTAGAGACAAATGCAATCGCATGGCAGGATGCTGTAAACGGACCAAACTTCAGTCAGGAGAACAACTGAGATAATCCATCCACAATACGAGGTTAGTCATTAATATACTGCAACAACATGGGAATAGAGCAGAATTCATTCATTAATAGATCAATGGTACAGAAATGGAGGAAGCAAGAAGAATGAGTTTAATAAAGTTTGATTTATCTGACTGCTTTGTTTCGCTTAATGTGCCTTATAATCCTGTGCACCTTATGGTCCGAAAAATACGTACTGCACACTGCAGTTTAATGTTGCAAAGCACCTCTTTTTAACTTCAGTGGATATTATACATGGTTATGCTCAGGATATGTCAGCACATTTCTACTGGAAATGCCTTTTGGTTAAACTTTCAGCAAGGAATTTGCATTTGCACTGTTACATTTTTATAAAGCTTTTAATGTACACAAAAACCAGCTTCTTGTTTAAGTGAAAATAAATGGAAGGTTGTCTTTTTGCGCCAGTAATGTTGTGGAGTTGTATTTTGTCTCGCATCAATTATATCGTCAGTTATATCGTTATCGCAAATTTTCAAATATATATCGTGATGAATATTTTTTGCCATATCGCCCTGCTCTAGTCTGACGCATGGGATGAGAATAGTACTAGATATTTATATTTAGTACAGTTGTTAGTGCTTATGGTACTTAATAGCCTCTTTTCCGTTAGTACCTATTCAAATCATTTGTTTTCCATTACAGTCGAGTACCACCCAATGTCATTGGGTCATTGTTATAGCAATGCGTCTGGTGACGAAATTGGGTGAATGTCGAGGCAACGATATACCTGCTGCTTGGGTCTGTGGCTTTTTGTCAGGCTTGGGAACTACAGCGTTGCATTTCCCTCATTGCTGGTGTTCTGAAAAACCGTCCTACTTTGGCAAATCGTCCTATCGGACGGTTACTTCTGAGTAATCCTACCCCTAGCCCTAACCACAGCCCTAACCATAACCATACGAAATATTCACAATGGATAAATTTGGGTTTCGTGTTGTGCGCATGCGCAGAAATAATGGGTAGGGATGGTTTGTGAGGTAGGATGGATTCCCAGAACACCGGGTTTCAAAAATGGTGGATTTGATTTTCGTGAACGAGACGTTCCAGTCAATCGGTGGCATGCAGTCTGTCAATGTCACATTTTAGTACCTGCTTGGATTGCTTGGAACCCCGGCCAAGTAGGTACTATTTTAGTACCTGGTACCAGGACCAGGTTCTATGACCTAATGGAGAACCCTGAAAACCGTAGCAAACCAAGGCGAGTTAATGCGAGTAGGAACCAAGTAGGAGCTTATGTTCTGACTAAGGAAAGTTTCATCTGATGATGCCTGTGACAGTGGCTTTTTGGTATGGAAAAAACAAACAAACTGCTTAACACTTTAGTTTTCTAAAGTAACTGCAGCTTTTCCTCAGTGTAGCCGCTAGGGTAGGGCAATATGGTCAAAAATATTTATCACGATATATTTGAAAATTTGCCATAATGATATAACTGATGATATAATTGACGTGAGACAAAATACTTTACAACTTTTTATTAGTGCAAAAAAACCCCCCATCAATGTATTTTCACTTAAACAAGCAGGTGTTTTTTGTTGTTGTTGTTTTTTTTAACTTGCTGACAGTTTAACCAAAAGGCATTTCCAGTGGAAATTGACTGACATATCCTCAGCATAACCATGTATAAAATAAAAAAAACTTTAAAAAAAGGTTATACACACACAATACGGTAATATTATGTTGAAGCACAGTACGTATCACTCTGCGAGGCTCCTGCTTACGATAGCCGTAATGCTCAGACAATCCATCAAGCGACTTTGGTAAGCTTCGTAACTTACCAAAGTCGTACTAAAACATTTTTTGACAGATTTTTGAGCACCGTGTACCACGGTGCTTGCATGCTCCACCATAAATTGTGCTTTGGTGTGTATCTGATGGACGAAAGCCAAACCAGTTCCACACCACTAAATTTGCACCATTTTTACAAACCAATTCGGGTTCATCGGTTTCATTCAACAATCCGCTTTTGCCCTTCTCATTCTCCGTCACCGCCATGCTTTTTCCACCATGTGCGTATGAAAACAAAGGCACTGGACATGCAAGTTTAACCCATATTCTATCGTGATATTTCATTTTCTAATTATTGCCTAACATTATACCGGTATTACTGTGAACAGTATGATATGGACCAGCCCTAGTACCCGCATCACTCACTTGCATCCACGTTTCTGCTTAGTGCCAAATGGAGCACAGTTAGCCAGAGCTGCAGTAACGCTGGGGGAGTCACTTGTTTCCTTTTGGGTCGCACATTACCAGCTGCTCATACCTCATCCTCAGTATAGCCCGACTGTACTCCATGGTGTGCGTTTGCCTATAGTGGTGACGCAATGTAAACCACCTTTAGCAGGAACAGATGTCTTTTAGTTTTTGCAAAGTTCTGAGCTCTGCTAGAAATTGTTGAAGTATCTCCTTATTAGCTACTATCCATCAGAAGCAGGCATGTGGCTCTTGTTCTCAGACACATTTGGGCTGGTTCCACTGTAAATGTAAACACATACGAATGATATGATATGGCACAGGTCTGATAACAACATTAGACCTATCGGGTAGGGGTGGGTTTAAAAAAAACAGATTTCCCATTTCAAAACTATTTTAGTTTCAATTCAGTTTTATTTATACAGTGCCAGATCGCAACAACAGTCACCTCAAGGCGCTTTATATTGTAAGGTAGACCCGACAATAATACATACAGAGAAAAAAACCCAAATCATACGATCTCCTTTTATTGATCCCATTGAGATTAAAAACCTCTTGTTCAAGGGAGCCCTAGCTAAGATACCTTTAGCAAAAAGGAACATTTTAAGCCTCATCTTAAAAGTAGAGATAGTGCCTGTCTCCCGAATGCAAACTGGAAGCTGGTTACCCAGCCCTACTATTGGGGTCCTAGGTCTTCCCTCCTTCCTCAGAGCACTCTCCTGTTTTTGTTTTTTTTTGTTTTTTTTTTTTTAGTAAAGAAAGGTTGAAGCACGCAGCTTCAACTCCTGTCAAAGTGGGACAAAATAATGTTGACCTCCATTTGCGGCTGTAGAGAAGGTCATATATTGGTCAAATACTATTCTATAACAGTCTTCTCCATTCTGGATGTTAAATATCCTTGGGCAAGATACTAACCTCAAGGTGTTCTCCAATGCATTCACCAGTGTATGAATGCATGTAAATGTTAAAATGGAAAGCACTTGCATGGAAAGAGCATAGAAAAAAGTGCTTGTATGAATGGGTGAATGAGGCAAGTTGTGTAAAGCGCTTTGAGTGCTCAGAGTAGAAAAGCGCTATAAAAGTACCAGTCCATTCCTCCTTTTATGTCAGCTGGTGCCATATTTTTGTAGGCAGTAGATCTGCTGCTTCTCACCATGAAAAGGACTGCTTACTAGACTTTGAGGTGTTTTGGGCAGTCCTACTAAAAAGAAGCCCTGGGAGAGTTTCTGTCTACTTGGGAATACTTTAGGGGTAGTAAAGAGTTGAGAACAGTGCAGGTACTAGCCAGCAGTCAGTACCTGGCTGTGAATGTGATCTCAAATCAAATTGAGACCACATTTATATATAAACAAAGATGGCCACAGGAATCAAGCCTAATCAGAACAGTGTACTGTTTGAGTGTTTGAGTGGTGGGTATAGCTTGGAAAAGGCTAAGCACAAATTTAGCAAACAAACAGCCACTGGTCAGGACAAATGCCATACAGTTGCCTTTTGTGTTGAATTGCTGCCCTTGTGCTTTGATCAGCCTCATGTAAAGTTGAAACTGGAGCCAACACAGCAGCTACTACATGTGCCATTCCACAAGCAGCAAAGCTAACACTAGCTTGTTCTAGCTTGTGTCATAATGCTGCACCACTTAGAACTGTTGCCATCAAGGGAATAGCACTCTGTGATTTCCACTATTAAAGCATGACTGTTAGTGGTATCTCTGTTTCAACCTGGCTGACCTGTATGCGTGTAAAACCATTTAAAGCTTTAGAGGACATTGATTTAAAACCTGACGCTAACACAGTGTGTTAATAAATAACCTGAAGTAAAAAATGAACGTATGGACTTTTGTACTTGGAGGCTAAGAGGGTGTTCAAATGAAGAGTGGACATCTGAATGGCTTATTGGAATTGCTGTGTTTTTTGTGAAGTACATTACAGCGACCCTCCATCTTTCAGCTTCTGCTCCATCTTCATTTTTGAGCCCTTTCCTTGTCTTCATTCTTTCCTAAAGTCCTTCCTTCTCCTTTTATTTCTCTCACTTTTGCCTTGGCATTCTTTTTCTCCATCTGTCAGACTTCTGGAATGGATGATGGAGAGTTGTGGGTTGCCTAGCAACTACAGTTGCCACAGCAACGGCACCAGAACTGCTGCTTTTTCTTGTCGACTGGGAGAAATGAAATTGATTAAAGGGGGAATAAAATAGGTGATGAGAATTGGAGAGTGGGGAAATGGAGAGGAAGATGTGAAAGAAGAGCTCCAATGGGCAGAACAACATTTATTCCTGTTTCTGTTTCCCAGAATGCAGCATTTGTCCACGATAGGAGTGTGTGTGTGTGTCTGTGTGCGCGCGTGTCAACACACTGTCCTCGCCTCCAGTCCAGTCACACTATCTTCATATCTGAGGAATCTGATGACAGGCAGTTAGTTAATGTACCACAGCAAAAATCAGGATAAGTATTAATGTCACGTCTTTATAGTACAAATTTACTGCCATTGTCATGTACTGATCATTTTAAACATACCCTTAATTATGATGGTAATAAACTTCAGTTGCATAGCAACTTTATACATAAGATGTTTTTGTTTTTTTAGTAAAGAAAAAAAATCAGCAATAAAACCATTTTTCGTCCTTTCTGTAAGCGTGTGTAGGTAGAGCTAACACAGCTGTACACAGCTGTAAGCCTCTAGCATGGCCTGCAACATGGAATTAACCACGAGCAGTCTTACAGTCGACCTCCACCAGCGCTCTATATCTGCAGCTGGATTAGTCTCTTGAGAACATCAGCAATGTATTTGCCTATTGTTCTTACTTCAGTTTGATATGTGTTTGCAAACACATGGCACACAGTATCTATATTTCAAACCATTTCCAATTCAGTAGTAAAGAATATTTCTGGTTCCCAATTAACTCCAAATCTGTCCATAATGCGTGTTTTCAGACAAATATGAACACTCTATGACCTCCTCAGTAGAGGCAATAAATAATAATGATAATAATAATGGATTGCATTTATATAGCGCTTTTTTAGGGCCCTCAAAGCGCTTTACAATTCCACTATTCATTCACTCTCACATTCACACACTGGTGGAGGCAGCTACAGTTGTAGCCACAGCTGCCCTGGGGCAGACTGACAGAAGCGAGGCTGCCATATCGCGCCATCGGCCCCTCTGGCCAACACCAGTAGGCGGTAGGTGAAGTATCTTGCCCAAGGACACAAAGACCGAGACTGTCCAAGCCGGGGCTCGAACCGGCAACCTTCCGGTTACAAGACGAACTGCCAACTGTTCGCCCATATCATCATCATCATCATCATCATCATCATCATCATCATCATCATCAACTTTATTTATAAAGCACTTTAAAACAACCACAGCTGACACAAAGTGCTGTACATTGGAACTGTAAAATAAAATTACATGAGATATAAATAAAAAACAAATAAAAGAAGAGTGAAATCATTAATTAAATAACTACTGCATTAAAAAAGAAACTAAGTCTCACTGAGGTTAAAAGCCAAGGAATAAAAGTGGGTTTTAAGACGTGATTTAAAAGTGGACAGTGGACAGGTGCTGCCTCGAAAGAAAAGATTTTAGTCTTGCCAGTCGCCTTAAATGATAAAAACTGGACTTCACCACTGCTCTGATTTGGTTGTCCAATTTAAAATCACTGTCCAACTTAAAACCAAGGTCATATCACAGAGAAAACCTGTCAGAACTGCGTGTGTGCATGTGTGCTTGCGTGTATCACTGCACTTACTTACACATTGTCTTGTGTGGTTGAAAGTAGCACTAATGCATTTAAAATGGACTTATTGGTGCTGTCTTGCACATTCCTGTCTACAGCAGCTTTAGCAGAGCACACACTGGAGCATCCTTTAAGAAAGGAGAAAATCTCATGTTCCACAGTTATTAACGATAGCATTCAAGAAAAAGGTTCAGCATACAAATACAGATCTGCTGTTAATTGATATGCTTTACATTTGATGCCATAACTTGCCCATAGGGCTGTCTTCAGCCACAGCCGGTCATTTTTCTGAGGTCACAGGAGGGAGAAGGAAACAAGTTACACTACATAATTTCTCTAGCTTGTGTGTGTGTGTGTGTGTGTGTGTGTGTGTGTGTGTGTGTGTGTGTGGGGCGGGGGGGGGGGGGGGGGGGGGGTGTTGTTGTGTTTTTTTTATTTTTTTTTTTTTTAAGATTGTTGTTTTGTTTTTGGTCTTTTTCTTTCAGGTTTTTAGGTTGGGGTTTTTTTTTTTGTTTTGTTTTGTTTGTTTTTTTTGTTTTTTTTATTGTAATGAGGCAGTATTTTTCCATTGGCTTTTGAAACATGGTTGTAAGAACTGTAGAGATTAAACAAGATGTGCTTTTAGCCATCCATTTTCTAAATATTGTAGTATTGTAGTGTCTGTCTCTTGAATCCAAACTGCATGCTGGTTCCATAGAAGAGGTGCCTGAAAACTGAAGGCTCTTCCTTCCACTCTTTTTAAATACTCTCGGAACAACAACTAAGCCTGCAGTGTGAGAGCAAAGTGCTCTAATGGGGTGATATTCTACTGTAAGGTCATTAAGAGATGATGGGACCTGATAAGCTCAGGTAAAATATTTATTGTGATTTTTAACATCCATGTAGATGCTGAAAATAATGGCCTCAACACGGCATTTAATGTATTATATGTTATTATACTCAATTGGTTAATTTTAAAATTTAAAAGAACGCACCCACTACTTCAGAGCAAGATCTAGAGTAATCACACGAGATCTTGCTCTGACATATGTCATAGAAATTGAACATTTAATAGTATTCCCTGAAAACCCTCATGTTTGCTCATTTCCTACTAACATTTAAGTTTAAAATAATGATTACACAGCAGTGGGGAATACATTTCATCACAGTACTTGTCTGTCTGGAAGTGCTGTAACTAAGTTTAAGAATATAATTCATCCACTGTCATCTTCTTCAATGTCATGTGCCAACACAGGAGAGCAGCTACCTGAACTCTGCTCCTGCAGAGGTTGATTGTTTTATTAATAGTTTTACATCTTCCCTGCATGTGATTCATGGTGGGAATACTTTACTCCATGGTATAACGCTCAGATGCGCACCTTACAGCAAATAACTTATAAGCTGGAGTGGAAATGACATCTAATTTAGAAGATCTCCATTTAGACTGGAAAAATAAATTCCTCTATTAAAAGCCGACCATAAAGCTAGAACATCTTACTATTCATCACTAATTGAAGAAAATAAGAACCCTAAGTTTCTCTTTAGCGCTGTAGCGAGGCTAACAAAAAGTCTGAGCTCTGTTGAGCCAACCGTAACTAATAATGACTTTATGAATTTCTTTACAAATAAAATTGGAGAAAATACTACTCATAACAATCTCACAGACATAACATTATATACAGCAACTTTCAGTGCCATTGATACTTATTTATACTTTTTTTTTCTCCAGTTGATCTTTGAGTTCAGTAATTACTTCCTCCAAACCATCAATGTGTCTTTTAGACCCAAATCCTAAAAGACTGCTCAAAGAAATCCTACCATTGATTAATGTTTCAATCTTAAATCAACCTATCTCTGTTAATGGGATATATACCACACGCCTTCATGCTGGCAGCAGATAAACCATTACTTAAAAAGCCATCACTCGACCCAGCTGTCTTAGCTAATTACTGAAAAATCTCCACTATTACATAGAGGATTATCTTGAATTCCACAGGGTTCTGTGCATGCCATAAGTTTGGTTTGCTTATCCATCCTTCCCATTGTCAATGCATTTGAACAGGACCTCCATCAACAGCAACGGGCGCACAGGCACTTTTGGAATAACCAGCTGGTTAACTAGTTGGCACTCTGGACAAGACATGCACCACCGCTACCGCGGTACATCGGCAATAAAATCGGACCATGACCCGATCCAGTGTTTTGTCATACCCCATGTGACCGACCATTGGGTTGTAATGAGCTGCCTGGAAAATAATTTTCTGGCGGCTTTTAGGCATCAACAACCGAGTGTGCGCCTCCTGTTTTCGAGCATTGCAACTCACTCAATATAACCTGTCCCTAATTAATACGAAGTGCGGGAATGTCAGCCCCGTTTCAGGGTGCACCACCCAACTATTAATGCTTATTACCTGGTCGAAGGCTGAGCATTGGGTGTCGTCCCAAGACTGCTCCAGTGGAAAATCATCTGTGGAGTGGGTTACTGGAGCCGGTGGGGCCTCTTGAGAAGGCCCCCCTGTCTTTCCTCTCGCGGGGCTAGTGCCCCACATGCCCCTACCGGCCACGATCGCACTCCAACACACTGCCCCATTAACCTACTGAACCCGGGTCAATCCCTGCCAATTCCCCAATATCTAATTTCCGGTAACACTAAGGCATATTTCCCCATGCACACACTTCCCCTCCACCCACTCTGCCTACAGCAGTGCCCCCAGGCAAACCAGGGTTTGGTGGATCAGGATCTGCGTACAGCCTGAATCCACCAGAGCCTGGCGTGTACCCCCTTGGCACCTTACTGGTACACGGTACGTCTCTCCTGAACTGGGGGAGGGCGTCAGAGGGCCAGTGACACAGAACACCTGTCCCACCTTCATTAATGGGCAGTCCTAATGGAGATGCCAGGTTGCCCACACCGCCTGCCACCTGGGCTTCCCAGGACAGCAGCCAGAGAGCTCATCTAGGGGCTTCCCATGATGCACTGTTTTTTTTCTTTTTTGCTTGTTTGTTTCTCTTCTTCTTCACTCACTTTTTTTACTCACTGTTTATACACCACTCTGCATTTAATAATCAGTTATTGATCTCTGTGTCTTTGTCCTGTGTTCCTCCCCCTCACCCCCAACCAGACGCAGCAGATGGCCAGCCATTCCTGAACCTGGTTCTGCTGTAGGTTTCTTCCTGTTAAAAGGCAGTTTTTTCATCCCACTTTCCCCAAAGCACTTGCTCATAGGGAGTCATCTGATCATTAAGGTTTTATCTGTTTCTCTGTATTATTTTTGTATGTTTACCTTACAATATAACACACCTTGAGGCAACTGTGGTTGTGCTTTGGTGCTAAATAAATAAAACTGAATTACTATTGCACTATAATCCTGCTGTAGCTGGTACCTTGTTTCGATAAATTCACAGTTTGATTTAGCAAGTACCAGTGACAGTAGCTCTCATAATTCCTACTGCCTGCAAGCTGCACACATCGATTCTCTATCATCAGAATTGTTATCACAGATATTCTTAAAATGTTGTTTTGAGGCTGTATCACTTGTTCCTATTTGGTGGTAGGTTTTATTGTGGACTATTTGAACTTGCTCTGTTACTTAGTTGGAGAATAAAAGCCTAAGACAGTGCGGAGCTGAGCTCCAGACCATACACACGAGTTTAATAGTTTAGCACACTTGCATATTTTTCTAATAAGCTGTAATCTGAGCAGTGTGCTCACTAAGTATTGATGACGATATGAGCTAAATCTTGTTCTGCTAAATTGATAGGAATTCATTCAGTCTGATGTTGCTAAACTGAGGCCTTTAATGCTGCATGGGCAAGTTAATACCTTCCTGTTTGTCCTTTGCACACTACACAGGTTTCAGCTTTTTTTGTGTGTGTCTCCAGTTAGATTGTTGGGTTGGAAAGCACATGTGTAAATCATAACTTGTGGACACTGCACAAATTATGATTTACACATGTGAGAATGTTTATCCAAACTCTAAGGCTAAGTTGTTGCGTCATGGTGTTCATATGTTGACATCTGCTGCTAGGATTCGCTCAGCAGGTGCCAAATGTTCCATGATATTTAACTTTGCAATGGCTCCTGGATATATATGCTAAACCTGCTACAGTATGTTATGCACACACTGGCATGGTAATGAAGTCAGAAGCTACAGTGAGAGCTCATACCTGTCTCAAGGCTTCAAAGGCCCCAGTATACCCACTTCGCTCTGCACCTCAACCTCTTGTCACAGTCACTTGTATTTATACCCATCGTTAAGGAGCAAGAAGTCACTGGAGTATTCTGCTAAATGATAGGTGTCGCCACTCAGACAATATCACCACCTAAACTCTGATAAGGAGGAGAAGAAGTCAGAGACTTTGTCTTGTGTTTTCTCTTGTTTTTTCCCCTTCACAAACGCTCAAGTTTTCAATACTGTTTCATCATCTCCCTCTGTATATCTGTATGTCTCTGAGCTTCTGTGCTGGAACATCAGTAAAGTGACGGTAAAAACCGACACTCATGTCTTCAACCCAGCAACTGTGCCAGCGGTGCAATGTGCACGACTGGCTGAGACACAAAGATGTGTGTGACACATAAGTCCGGTACCTTGTTACATCTGGAGAGTATGTGCTGTAAGTCAGAGGTTGTGGACATCCAGACTATGAGTTTGCAAAGACTGCTTAGATTGTATAGGGTCACAACTACAACTAGTTTCCTTTTCACAAATTATTTCCCATCCTTACTTTCCACGTTCACCAACGTCACACAGACATTAACATGGCTATATATATATTTATCTAGCTAGCTAGCTTTGGGAGTACCAAAAATGTCTTTATGCAAGAAAAAACCTTGGACTATATGCTGTGGTAAACTTTGACTTTTATCCTTCTTATTCATGCATGCACAGATGTTTCACAGAATGTGTCCTCATGAAGTGCTGATAATGAAAAGATGTTAGTAAAAGTATAAAGGAACCCTGTAGTCTTGGGTAAACACATTTACTAATTTCATCTCTGCATTCCTTCCACCTTTGCTGGGCGATCGTGGCTCAAAGAGTTGGCAGTTCGTCTTGTAACCGGAAGGTTGCCGGTTCGAGCCCTGGCTCGGACAGTCTCAGTCGTTGTGTCCTTGGGCAAGACACTTCACGTACCGCCTACTGGTGATGGCCAGAGGGGCAGATGGCGCGATATGGCAGCCTCGCTTCTGTCAGTCTGCCCCAGGGCAGCTGTGGCTACAACTGTAGCTGCCTCCACCAGTGTGTGAATGTGAGAGTGAATGAATAGTGGAATTGTAAAGCGCTTTGAGGGCCCCTCAAAGCGCTATATAAATGCAATCCATTATTATTTTTATTATTATCTTTGGGTGAAATCAAACCGACTAAATGATAAATACTGATGTTCTTATTTCATGTCTGGCTGCTGTGTGTCGCAGCTCTAAATCAAATATACAAAGGGCAAAAAAGGGCAACTTTAAACTTGAGCTCATCGAGGTTTAATTGGATCTGATCGATGTTTGAGTATAATTTGTCAAGTTCTGCTCCCCAGTTCTCAGCTTTGGTAACCGCCATATGCAATTCTTCTATCTTTTCAGCTAACAGAAGGCAGAATCAGGGGATGGATTTGATGCAGGAACCATACTAGTTTTGCTTATACATAATTTGATGTTCTGTGTGTTCAGTGGTTTTGAAGGTTCATAGTTACTGAAAATTAGGTGAGGGAGTAGTACGAGTCTTGCAAAAGAAGCAGTACTGAAGTTTGGTGGTATTGTTACTTAGGACTATTGTTACAGACCACACTTTTGTTCTTTAACGCTGGCTTTTAAAATCAACTTTCCTTTCAAAGAACCTGAAAGTCTGGTGTTTTCACTTGTCCTCACGCCACACCATCTCAAAGAGAATACAGATATGCTGATAAATCATGGGATTAGCTGACACTGGCTTTGTTGACTGATATCAGCAGATGAGATGGTATTTAGCAGTGTAAGTGGTATCTGCTGTTTCACACCGGGTTTGTGCTGGATGTATGCGTCTATATATAATCGGTTTGTATAAGCTGGCACAGTCAAGAATAATCAGTGATAACAGTTGATGCAGTTTTATTAACAGCATTGCATTTATTGCCTTTATTGAGTTCGAATTCATTTCAGGCATGCAGACGAGAAGACCTACACAGACTTTGAGCAGAAATGCAACTGTGTTCTGCATAATTTGGACATGGCATTTGAAAAAAGCTTGCATATGACTCACTTGTGCAAAAGTTGGGCAGGACCTGGAAGATTTGCTGTGGTACATGGAGCTATGAATTCTGCTGTCTACCAAAACATCATGAAGGAGAATGTCCAGCCATCTGTTAGTGACCTCAAGCTGAAGCACACTTGGATTCTGCGGCAGGACAATAATCCAAAACACACCAGCAAGAAAAACAAAATGAGGACTTTAAAGTAGTCTTCCCAGAGTACTGACCTGAATCCAATTGAGGTGCATGACCTTAAAAAGGTGGTTCATGCTCGAAAACCCCCCCAGTGTGAGTGTGAATTACAAGAATTCTGCATGGATGATGAGTGGGTCAGAATTGCTCCACAGCGCTATGGAAACTCATTGCCAGGTATCACAAACTCTTTATTGCAGTTGTTGCTGCTAAGAGTGGCCCAACCATTTATTAGGTTTAGGGGGTGTACACTTTATTAATAGTGACAAACATACAAAAACCAGGAAATCAGGAAGGCGGCAAAGACTTCTTTCACCCCACTGTACATGACCCCTAACAAAATTGTCTGTGATACTATCCTGAGTGGATGCAGTGATATATTATACACAGGTTACTTTCATGTCAAACAGGCGAAGTGAACTTCATGTATGCTTAATTTCTTTAAAGGAAAGCAGTAGTAACATCCGTGACAACTAAACTGTTTGCACATAACTGCCTATGCATATGTAGAAGCCCAGGTTACCCTCAGGATCCTCAGCATACACAGTGACTGTGCTGTAAATAACACTGAGAACAGCAGCCTGGGGTTCAAATGATCAATAGTGCATTGGAAAACGAGCCCCTCCAATGTACTGCTGTAGCCATTTAATGCTGGATTCATTCCTCATGCTGTGGCTGTGCCATCTCTGAAATCAGCTGTGTGACATCACCAATCAAAACAAATTGCCAGCACTGTGGGATTAGCATTTTAGCAGGTTATGGTGAGGGTGTTCAGTCTGTGTGGGCAGGGTTAGCAGAATACTTAACATTGTTTGCTAATCTTGAAGCTGTACTCCAATGAATGTCTGTCACATCATGCAGTATATGCACACTCAAATGCACCGCCGACTGGTGCCGCTCACTCCCACCAGTAAAGGTCAGCGTATGTATAATGGAGCACATGCAAGTCACCTCTCACTCAAATGACCCTTCAATAATTTTATTATTCTTACCCCTCAGCCATAAAGGGAGGATGGGCTGTTTTTGTCACCTCACCAGTTGGGCAGGCAGGCAAAGTGAAGCATTTGTGAACTAAATGTCAACAGATTCACAAATTACCCACAATGCCACAGCTCATTTTAGCGAGTGGGACTGGTCCCGTCATGTCAGATTAGCTTGTTGTGGATGCTAACAAGCAAATACAACAGGCAGACAGCTGGCATCCATAACTCCTAACTAATGGATGTTTGGTGCCACATTTGTTTCTGAGTACAATTTTTAAAAAGTCTGCATGTATCGTAAATCTAAACTGCAAGGTGGGGCAGGATCCCTGTGTTACCTACAGCTGTACGTGTACAGAGTTGGAACACTGCAGCTATACACAGCGTGGTCAGTGTGTGTGTGTGATGATGGAAGACTGAGGCAGTCAGAACATGCCAGCTTGATATTTTTAGACAGTTCAGGTGATCTCGCTAATGAGACAAAGCTCAAAGGAGCTGGCGCCTGAAGTAAGTGTGTGTGTGTGTGTGTGTGTGTGAGTGAGAGAGAGAGAGAGAGAGAGAGAGAGAGAGGCCATTTGTTGAATTAGCTGGGCAGTGTTGAAGTGTTCAGCGATTAAGTTTAATCCTTGAGTCTTGGTGATGTAAGGCCTGACACCCCCCCCCCCCCCTCTCCTAATACCTCTCCTGCATGTTTGGTCCTTGCTTTTGAAAACCTGTCTTTGTGTTTGGGAGGAGGTTGATTGTGAGGGTAGGAGGGAATGCCCTGTCCATTAGGCTGTGTAAATATACAGCATGTGTGGATGCATATGAGGACGTTTATTCGTCAGACTGGAAATGATGCATCATGTCTGTAGGGGAAGATAAAACGGAAGGGAAGAAGTGACAATATATGATAGTAGACGTGAGGCCAAAAACAAGTGCCCTAAACTGAATCAGTGAGGACAGTGAACTGAAACAATAGCTGCTTTTTAAAAGCTTTAAAGGGAATTTTGTGATGTCCAGTTTCTGATTTGTGTAAGTAAAGTGTAGAGCGCTTTTTTTCCCCCCTTTTTGTCTGAACCAAAGAAGAAGCAGGCCTGTTAATACAAGCCTGATTCAAAGGCATGTTGTACGATATATTGTACTCTGATTTAGGGCTGCCACAAACGATTATTTTGATAGTCGACTTATCACCGATTATTTATGCGATTAGTCGACTAATCAGATCATGCATCCATTGGACGTAAAACGTACAGCTTATTGCACCAGCAGCATCTGCTCTTATATAACTATCATTAGCTTACATCTTTAAGTGTTTAAGGTCTGTGCTAACTAAAAATAAAGACAAGATGATAGTTTATGAAATTTTAATGAAATTTGCAGATAGTTTCAGTGAAGTTTAATAAACTCCTTGCTATCTAAAATATAACAGGTCACCGGAGTAAATTCTCGAGCATCTCACACTTCTGATAATCAGTTGCCTGCTTGACGTTTATTCAGCTGTGTAAAAACTATAACTTTAATCTCAGCCAAACCGATTTACTCAGGAACAAATAAAATACTAAAAAAAAAACCAAACAGTATAATTTTAAGTTATCTAAGTCACTCATATATCATGTTTAACCTGAGTAGCGAAAGACGGTGGTGGGTTTGAATACGATTTGCCGGGAGTCTGGTGTTCTCAATGGCTCTAGTGAGCCTTGAGCCCCGGTTAGCTATCAAGCTGGTGGGTAACAGATGTCTCCGAAAACGTTGGAGCGCTTTTGAAAATATGCGGTGTCTTGATCACACACACAGGGATGAATGAGTAGTGACCAGAGGTGGATCGATATCAAACCCTAATCTTTAGAACTGTGCTCACTGGTTGATTCTGTTTTATACGCGACACATGCTCCTCACACAAGGCCTGAGGTGGTACCGCGGCTTGTCTACCAATCAGAAGGTTGCCATATGTCCATATGTTGAACTGTCCTTGAGAGAGATCCTGAATGCTGAGTTGCCCCTGATGTATCTTTCAGAGTGTGCGTGTGTGCGCAAGATTGTATGATAAAATAATGTATGAATGTGTGTATGTGGTTGGCTGGGTGAGACTTGTGGTAGAAGTACAAATCCAGTATAAACCAGCATTTCTTCAGACACACAGCTCATTTTGAGATGGTGGTTGATCATTTTGAATATGGGCAATGGTCCATTTATTAGAATTTCAGACTCCTGTTGATAGATGTTGTTGATCAGAAGCAACTTTTCCATCATTTGGCCTGAGTGGAGCTGACAGTGAGTGAGTCTGGGCTGGATTTATGGCACATTGTTATGAAAATATAGCAGGGAAATAAGTGAATTTAAGACACATCTGTGTCTTACAGGACATGTGGGAGGGTGAGAATGAACGGCTTATATTTGTTTAGCCATCTATTTTTGCTCATACGTGATACTAATCGGTAAAGCCAAGATGCAAAGTCTTGAGTGTCAGCATTGCATGTGTACCGGTTTCTGTGGACAGTAGCTTGTTATACCTGCCAGTCTCGTGCCTTCATTTGTCTCCATCCCTAATGTACTGCTTCAATGTGTGTTTGATGGGAAAATGTCGCTGACATTCTAAGGACGGCAGAGGAGGGCCGTAACTGCCTCACCAGGCCTCCTGGAAGTGCCACAGTCCACTGACAGTCTCGTCTCTGTCGCTCTACACCATTCTTCACACATTGCTGATGGCCACAGAGGCTATTACCATGGCAACAGTGCCTCTCAACCCTGCAAGCCACATGGAAGTGTGTTTTGTTTTTTGTTTTTTTTAAATCCCCCCACCCACCTTCTCTCTGATGATGTTTCGAGTCTTTATTCGATAACAGTGTGAGATGTCTGTCCATTGTTGGTGTGTTTGAGAGCGGCGCTGTACTTTTAGCCAGCTAATCTCCAGGGCCATTTTCTGTAATTATGAACTGTGTGTGTATGTGTGTTGGTACAGTTGTAAAGTGGTGAGTGGAATTAGTTGCTTTCGTGGCCTTTCTTAAGAATAAGACAGCTTCAGTCTTTCTTAAGGCTCATACAGTAAATACAGCTGCTTGGGTTTCAGCTCTGTGTTCTGCCAAGTGTTTACGCTGTGTGTGTGTGTGTGTGTGTGTGTGTGTGTGTGTGTGTGTGTGTGTGTGTGTGTCACCTCATGTTGGCTATAATACTATCATGTATTTACAGAACAGTCACATTTGTGCCTCAAGTTTGCTTTTGTATGTTTTATTGTCTAGTTTTATACCAAATAATTTCCTTATTGCCTCTGTGCTTGTACATTCCACTGTCATATATTCTGCTTATTTCACATTTCTTTGATATGCTTAACAACTTGGAGGAATTAAAGTCATTATGATTAGAGGCATGTGAGGTACGCTGATGAGCATATCGTACAGATTGATAGACACATGGTAAATGGCCTGTATTTGTATAGCGCTTTGTGGTAAGTCAGTAACTACATCAGTGCATTACCTACCTAACTAAATGCCCAATGACACAGTGTCACATGTGGATCAGCTGTAATCCTAAAGCTAACACTGGTCGGGACTTTTGGTAATACCATTACTATGTTAATGAGCTATAAGAGGGTGATGTTTCATAGACTGTTAAAACTGTTACATCCACATACATCAAAAAAAGAAAGTTAGTCGAGGCCTGTTATAACTTTGACTTTAGGAGAAGTCGAAGGAGATCTGCTCGTCCTAAGTTTATGTTCTGTCTTATGTTTAATGTTTGGACTCCACTGGAGAGGCTAAAATCATTGTTGACCAGCAGACTGATAAATATTGCTGTTGCACTGAGATGTATACTCACTGTATTTTTGCTTTGTGTCTCACAGGCTTCCTGCTCTTCAAGGACTTCTGTATGAATGAAATAGATGAGGCTGTGCCTCAGCTCAAGTTCTACGAAGAAGTAAGTGTCCCATGCCCTGCGAATTAGAGTGCACAAAAGGGCTGGATGACCAGCTTGGGGCCTGTAATCCTGCTAATTCAGATTGAGCCTTCCGCATTCTGTGGTGTCGCTAAGCTGTGTGTGTGTTTTCTGTTTCAGATTAAGGACTATGAGAAGCTGGACTCTGAGGAGGAGCGGTTGAGCCGCAGCCGGCAGATTTACGATGTGTACATCATGAAGGAGCTCCTGTCCTGTTCACACGTGAGCATGCGGCCTTAACATCCACATTTTGACCACAGGACTCTGTTTCAAGCACACACAGACAAACATGCACACACCTCATGGGCATCTAATGATCCGCTCCCTAATATTCTCTTCTGTGAAAGCCGAGGAATCTGAGAGGTTTACGACACAAAGAGATCAGGAAAGCCACATTGTTGAAAAATATCAGAAAGAGACTGGTCAGTGGAACCTGGGATCATAAATGGAAACCAGATGCTTTTAGTAACAAACATTGAATCCCATATCCTCGATATTAATAATTTAATCTACAATTAATAATTTACTAGTGATGTAAATCCATACTATACTGTTGTTGGACCAATCCCGATCCCTGTAAAGCACAGTATACTCCAGTCTTCACCCTGCTTCTTCCTCTTCACCCGGCTTCTGGAGCAAGTCTAAACAAAAACACAAACACACACACACACACACACACACACACACACACACACACACACACACACACACACACACACACACACACACACACACACACACACACACACTCTACTGCTTTTGTCCTCATGCAAGGCAACAATTTCGGATGTAAAGCAAGCACGGTGCATGCTGGGGCTGTCTAAATGGAGGAAGTTATTAAACACCCACCACCCACGCAAACCCAGATATTGGTGTTGCTCTCTGCAGCAGCGTTACAGTAGGGGTCGCACATGCTCACAACAGAAAAAACGGAAGTGAAATAAATGTTTATGCTGCATTTTTAATGGCCTTTGGTTTTATTTCCTCCTCTTTGTCTTAGCCATTCTCTAAGAAAGCAGTGGACCATGTGCAGAGTCACTTGGCGAAGAAACAGGTCCCCCCAAACCTTTTTCAGGTAAACACTATTTGATCTCTGAAGCTGCACTTGTCTGACTGTGCTCTTTTAAACATGTAGGAAAAAAAAAAAGTGAAGGATGGAAATAGTTTGATTTGATGATTGTAGACCTTTTACTTGTTTTTATATCAGCTCAGCTCATTGCCCCATATATTGCAAAGGAAACGGTCACTTGTTGTGTTTGATCCCACATACTCCATTAGTACCCTGTTGGTGGAGCCCTGACCCCAAAATGTGACTGAAGAAATGGTGCTTCCATTATTATTGTGCAAATTGTTTGATGAGAGACACACAGTGATATCCTGCTGCTCTTGACAGAATAAAACTGGGACAAAAACTCCTCAGTCAGGTTTCGAAAACCTCAACGGTCAAACAGAACAAACATGAAACTTCCAAAACTTGTTAGTGCTGCATTGATACATGCATTTAGAATAGGTGGCAGTAAGAATGACTGGACTGTGAGCAGGGCAGGAGTCATGCATGTGTTAGCATATTTGTAGTTGTTGTTTTTTTTTTTTTTAATGATGCCACTCTGCATCACAATGAAATGTAACATTTCATTAACAGACAAGTTTGTAGGTCTACACTGACTTTTATAAAAGGCAAGTGCCGCTTGATGACATGAACAGGGCCAAAACAAAATATCAGAACAGCAGCATGCAACACTGCACATGCTCCTTAGAAAGAAAATACCTGTAAAACTGTGTGTGTATTGAAGGAACATTTTAGGATCATAAATCACTTTGGTGGCTTTACTTAGGTTCTGAAAACCCCGTGGAGGTTTCTAGAGGAGCACTCATCTCCATCTCCCCCCACAAAAACACCACCTATTTTGTGATTTATTTATTTTTTCTCCATTCTTAATTGACTGGTGTGGTATGCGTGTGTGATTGACATGTCATGTCCATGTCAAAGAGTATCTATAGCACCTGAGTTGTACCAGATTCCCTTCTGTGCTCAATATTTGAACTTTATTGTTTTCGTTCATGCTGTTGGTAATTAAACTTTTACCATGGCATCGCTTGCTAAAATGCCACCCAGGAAAATTACATGCAGAGCAACACAGACAGGAGCTGTGTTTGAGCTCAGAAAATCTAATCAGCAACTTCCTCTTTTAGACTACAACATGGCTTATTTTGTGGATATAAAATTATACCCAGTGACTCTAAGATGTTACATCAACTTGTTAGTATTTCCTCTATATTTTCTCAGTCCTTGGGTTGTATGTGCAGCAGTAATACAGTACCTCTGTGTTACAACTGCACAAACAACTCAAAGACTCTTTGAGTCACAAACAAGATGTAAATGTTCAGTGGGCATTTCTGTGAAACAAGTTAGCTCACAAATACAAACCAGGTAAACAAGGCTGAGGCTCAGAAACAGTATGTGAACATGCAGTCCTGCCCACTCAGGAAAATAATTCACATACACCTGCAAAGCATTTTTGTCCACACATTTGCTGAAGAGAGTGTGTGTGTGTGTCTTTAGCCATACATCGTGGAGATCTGTGACAGCTTGAGAGGAAACATCTTCCAGAAGTTCATTGAGAGGTAATCATACTAGATGCGTTTTATTTTTGTTTCTCTTCCTCTTATTTTTCTTCAGCGGGGGGTGGTAGCTGACATCACATGTTGACATTTTGCTTTTTTCCTCCAGTGATAAATTCACTCGTTTTTGCCAGTGGAAGAATGTGGAGCTCAACATCCATGTGAGTATGGGGGACAGGGGGATTCTCCCAAAAGTTGACTGTCTTTTTTATCTTATCGACTTAATGGGTTTGTAAAGAACCGTGTGGTTCTTTAGCAATTCCCTCCATCCAATGAAACACACCAGCAGAGCTGCCGAATCCTGAGATGTCTGGAAACAGACATCCGCTTTTTCAGATGGTGGGACGCAACAGCAACCTGAACCAAACGGGCACGTCCACCCAGAGTTTTCTGTCTCTGAGAGGAAGGCCATGTTTTTCTTCAGCTTGAGTTAAAGTCTCTGTGCTCCTCTCTCCTCCTTCAGCTGACCATGAATGACTTCAGCGTGCATCGGATCATCGGCAGGGGCGGCTTTGGAGAGGTGTACGGCTGCAGGAAGGCAGACACGGGAAAAATGTGAGCTCCGTAAATGTATTGAAAGGCACACCGCTCGGTGCAGTTACCTCTGCATGTGTAACCTGTGTCTGTCGCTCTGATTGTCAGGTATGCCATGAAGTGTTTGGACAAGAAAAGGATCAAAATGAAGCAGGGGGAGACTCTCGCACTCAACGAGAGAATCATGCTGTCATTAGTGAGCACAGGGGTGAGTTACACACCATGTTTGCACCAACAAAGGTTTTATTTTTTCTTAAATACTCGGCATGTTTTTAAAAATGCAATTCAGTACATTGCAATATGGTATACCAGTAAAACATAGTTACTCATACAGATCCCACTTATTCTAAACTCTCAGTGCTGCACAGACTTCCTGTATGGAACAGACTGCTTTGGTTTGAGCGCACAGGTTAAAAACAGCCTGAGATATTTTCCTCTAAAAAGACACTACTTCCAGAAACTACAAACAGAACTTTGTTTTCTGTCCATTCTTCAGCTCACCTCCCCTAACACTTAGCCCATGTCTTCTTGAGTGGGCAAGTTAAATATATGTGTATGACATACTGTTAAACAGACTCCACCTTAAGCAGTAAAATATTGCCCACCATATTCTCACTTTGACTTTGATTTCCACATCAGAAGGAAAAACATTTATCAAAGAAGAAAACTGATCAAGTTGATTTTGGGGGGAAATAAAGCACAATAGCATCATCGGTTTATTTTCTCTACAGAAATTCTATTCATTCAAATTCCCTTGATTCCTGCAGTAACTCTGTGCTCCATCAACAAGGCCCCCTGAGAGACTGAGAATCTCTGCTGTATCTGCAGAGCGGTGTCAGTTCAGACAGGCCACCGGGCAAAGCTCAGCTGACATCTTTCTTCAAATCCAGTTAGGAAGTCTCTCATTGGACGCTCTGTTTAGCCTACCCCCTAACCCTTTGCTTACCCACAGTTGCTGCACACCTGCAAGCCGTTTTGAACCCCATGCCCACTGAAGTTGCTTCCTTCATGCTGAATCTGCTTTAACTGTTGTCATATCGATGATATTATATCATCGATGCCTGTGCTGTTCCTGCTGGGTCATTCAGGGGATACCTCAATTTATAGCCCTGATGCCTAATGTCAGTGTCCCTGAGACTACAGTGGTCCTGAGTGAAATCCATCTTTCTGATTTAAAAATCGTTTTTTTGTGCTGCATGGGTGTGTTTTACTAAAGGTCCTCAGTTCTTTTTCCACTACTAGCTGTATAACCCATTTTAGGAAAACCACAAGAGTAAGGTTAGCTGGGAGGAGTTCACTTGTAGACTTTAAACTCGTTCTCTCTGCATCTTCCTTCAGGACTGCCCGTTCATTGTGTGTATGACGTATGCCTTCCACACGCCTGACAAGCTGTGCTTTATCCTGGACCTCATGAACGGTAGGATGTCCCACACCTTCCTTCCTTCCTGCCTTAGATTAAACTCCTGCCGAGTCCAATCTGTCCTGAGACACAAAGATGGGATTACTCGGACTGCCAGTCGCCACTCAGGCCATTCCTCCCTCAGGGAGTTGATAGGATTTTGATCTCATTGATGACGCCTCACACCACCTGCCTGTGTTAGATTCTTTTGCATCTAAGATCAGCCTCCTTTTGAAGTCACACCTCAATGTTAAGTATATCCTGATCAGGACTGGCCAACTTTCAAAGTCAACAGTCACCACCAAACAGTGTCCACTGCTCGCTATTTGAGCTTCAGTTATGCTAATGAATACAGATAATCATTAGCTCAGTGAGACAGCTGGAAAAGAGAAGAGTGTCATAGAGAGCCTGCCATCGATTTTCATTTTCTCCCCCACGAGAAGGTTACCACAACTTATGGACAGATATTGATTTAAACTGAGGTGTTTTGATGTCATGCACTTACTGTGTATGTTTGTGTGTGTGTGTGTCTCTCTCTCTCTCTCTGTGTTCAGGGGGTGATCTGCACTACCACCTGTCTCAGCACGGCGTGTTCAGTGAGAAAGAGATGCGTTTTTATGCAGCTGAAATCATCCTGGGTCTGGAGCACATGCACAACCGCTTTGTCGTCTACAGAGACCTCAAGGTAGACTCCCCCTGATTCCAGACGGAAATCATCCTGAACACAATCATTCCTATAATCAGCATATTCCATGACGTGGCCAACAATGAGTTTTTCCTGTCAAAAGAAACTTAAAAGCAGCTTTTCATACAATAAATTCTGAGGACTCATTTTATGCATAACCTGGAATCTATTTACAGTGGACTGAGGTGAAATTTATACCCAACATCCAAGAAACCCTCAGGACAGCCTCCATCTAAATAACTCAGGTCCTACCAGCTGGTGCATTACTGAGCTGCATTACATATAGGTTTCCCTAATATTTTGCCCCGTTAATGTATACTGATCTGTAGCAGGAAAAAAAACAAACAAACTTAGAAGCTAGCTGTGGTGTAGGGGATTACTAGCTACTACCTCTGATTGACTTAACCGGGTGTTACTGCCGACGTCAATCGTAAGTCTACGGAATTTACATTTGCCCTTGCCCAGCAGTTTTAAATTTCCTTCAATGTCACCTGCTCTGGCCCCTGGAAGACAATTGACTATGGTTGCTGGTGTCTCTAGCTTCACATCATGTCTTAGAACAGAATCGCCAATTTGCAGAGTTTGGTCCACACACATGAATGGGGTTGATGGCATACCAGGGGCTTCTTCTGTGCTTCCTCCTCACCGTCACCCAGTCATCCTGTTTTCCCGGCTGCTCACGGCAGTCTGTTGGGGCAGAGCTAACGGGGCTACGCTACCTTCAGCTGCACCAGCTACAGGGGCCTGGCTAGCTGCAGGTTTTTCAACGATGCAAGCTGCGTCTCCAGTTCAGGGACCTTAGCCTCCAGAGCTGCAAACAGGTTAATTCCATTACAAGTATTGCTATTTCTAAAGGAGGCCGATGAGTAACTAAACATCTGACACACAGAGCAGGAAAGTGCTAGAGAGACAGGTCAAGAGGCCATGTTTCCATTGCGTCGGCTATGAGCTAAACTGGCAAACAGTCATCTAAAGCAATGGAAGACATATTGTAGTAAACAGCGTGTTTTGCACAGCACTAAATAAAGGACGGGAGTATAATAATATAATTGACAATAAATGATAAATATAATATCATCATCCAATATAGGACTTGAATTAAATCAGTCCAACAATTCACCTCACCAGAATCTGTGTCTGTGGCTTATTACTGCGGGGCACTGGACACATGCTCTCCACGTTCAACTTTCAACTTACAGATCCTTTTTTTTGTATGTGTGTCTTTTGTATGTTCATCTGTAAAAGCAGCACCTTTCATATTCCATGCAGTCGTATAAATCCGCCTCTGAAAATAGTCCCTCAACATATTTGTCCAGCTTAGCTAAAACTGAAGCGACCAGCTGTTTCAGGAAATCGCTGAGTGGTTTAAAAAGGTAATGACCACATACAGCATCTGAGCGTTTTTCTACTTCCCGGGAGTCGCACAAAGCAAGAAAACACAATTTTGTACTTCATAGGATTTATTTACAATCAGAAAATTTTTTAATATCACCAGAGTTTTAATCCTTTGTTTTAAAAAATCAAAACAACCAAAACTGCAATGATTATCATTAACTGCACATCAGAACCTGTGCCATGTTCCCTTTAGATAACAGTTTGCTATTCAGGCTGTAAAAGGGGGATTCTAACTTTTTAGATAAGCATCCCTTAGTCCACTCACCCACCGCTGCACCTCCACAGCTTCACGTTTCATAGCTTCATATCAACCAATTTGTCAGCTGTCCTCTGTTTTTTCTCCGATTCCCCTGTTTGGACTGGCTGCCATCATAATGGATATATTTTGCTGGAAGTCAGGGAGCAGTTTTAGTGCTTCAGTAAACAGTGCAGTTCAATGCAAATAATACTAAGGCAGCGTTGGACAGAAAGAAAGAGAGTGAGCTCCAGATGTGCCAAACGGCAGAGGATAACCAGGACAGGAGGCGCTCTTACTGTCTGTATTCACACAGAATCTCTGCTAGGGAACGGAAATTGTAACTTAAGTCTTGAATTAGTTAGCTCTCCAACATTGTATCCTATGCTTTATCGTGTTATCTCTCACATTCTCCATCACCCTCTCCATCACTCTGCCTATGTGTATGTCCTCCCTCAGCCAGCTAATATCCTGTTGGATGAACACGGTCATGTTCGTATCTCTGACCTCGGCTTGGCCTGCGACTTTTCCAAGAAGAAGCCCCACGCCAGCGTGTAAGTTCATCTGAGTTTAACTCTGCACAGCATTTACGTGTCTTGGGGTAGGTGGGTGGGCTGGCTCATAAATGTAAATAAATCTATATTAATATGAAATACAGCTGGCGCTGCTCGGGGTTCTCTCTGAACATCTCTCGCAGTGATTACATTTTAAATGGGTTGGACTATCTCAGCTCGCTGCACTTTGACAAGTGGAGAGGATTGTGCCGACCTGATGGATCATGCATTAAAGGGCAAATAAAAAGAGTCTGTGGTGAAGTTCCCAAGAACGGAGCTGTATTAAGTTACTGTTAATGCAAGTCAAACATTTCCTGCTGCTGCAGCTTCACATTAAAAGCTTTTTAAGTGGTGAAACACATTTTAATTGAATATGAAGTAACCACAGGAAATGCATTGTGTTGCTGCGTACTCTGCTGATTAATGTGCTCCTCGGAGATTGTTAGTGAGCAAAAAGACAGCACTGTAATGTCTCGGGCAGCGAGTTGTCAGAAAGAGATGCTGAGGAGGACAAACATCCCACTGCAACTTCTTGTCCATCCAGTCAGCGATGTGGGTTGAAATGATGTCTTCATATTGGTTGGGTGAGTGGTGATATATGATACACCACTATTACATGAAGTGTTCTTCAGTAAATCAGCGCTAACTAATCAGTTGCAATTCAAAGATCAGTTTTCTGCCCATGATTGTGGTGCCTTTAAAGCTTTGTGTGTCAGGTCCACAAACATAGCGGTGGACTGCTGTCCATCACACGTTGACATTTTAAGTAGCTGTGCAGGACTGGCAGCGTGCTCCTCAGTTGAGATGGAGACTGGCAGCAAAGCTTGAGTGATTGATCCCTAATACGTCAATGAATTGCTTCGCCCTGCATGGATCATAATGTGGAGCTCAGTGAGCTCGCAGCAGACATTCAGCATCTTTTCATTACAGTTATTATCACTAATATTTTTAACTGTCTACTTGTTCATTGTTGGCGAATATTCTTTCTTGGATTCATTTGAATATTTTCAGACATGTTATCTTGGGCTCTGTTCATTGTTATTTTACATGATTGATGCTCCATTTATGCTGATGTTTATAGCTCTACTCTCCTGCAAACGATGAAAGCTAAACACAAGGGCCTACATTGGGTTCAGTTTCAGTAAAATGAATTTCTGCAAAGAGGTGTAATGAATTGGTACTTCATAACTAGATTTAAAAAATAGAATAAAAAGAATAAGCCCAGAAGGGCTGACTGTCCTGAACATCTGTATAATAATTATTGAGAGAAATACCAATTTCCTGCATTCATTGTTTTGACGTGTGCTGTGCTTGTTGCAGTGGCACTCATGGCTACATGGCTCCAGAGGTTCTTCAGAAGGGGACGGCATACGACAGCAGTGCCGACTGGTTCTCCTTAGGCTGCATGCTCTTCAAACTCCTCCGAGGGTAACCACTCAGGCTTTACTTGTTCCTCTCAGCTCATCTATCCCCCTTGCTGCACTGTCCTGACTTCCTGTCAGCTTTCAGCCTGCTCTGCCACTCTCAGTAAACTCTTCGAATCTGCTCGCTCGCCTTTCTCGGCATCTCTCACCAGCCTGCTTTCTATTTGGTGTGTGATTGATCTTGTTTGTGTGCAAGCGTGTGTGTGTGTTTGTTTGATCTGGAGTGTGTAAATGCCAGAGGTCTGGGTACAGTAGGTCAGAAATCCGGTAAAAGCAGTTGTGTGTGTGTGTGCGTGCGTGTGTGTGTGGGGGGGGTGTTGGGCGGGTTTGCTTATCCTGAGTGAGCAAAAGAGAAGAGCAAGTGTGACGTGAATCCATTGATGTTCAGATCCATGTGTTTGAACACTTTAAAGAGGAAGAGTGTGCAGGCCTTTGGTCAAAGGTTGTCTGCGTCTTTCAACACTAGAGTCCAAATTCTCAGAGCTGGATGAGATTTCTTTTTCTTTCTTTCTTTTTTTTTTTTTTGGAAACCACTTAAAGCAAGATGTGGTCAGTATCATTGTTTTCTTCTTTTTACACACACATATACACTGTCTCACACAAGTGAGTACACCCCTCAAAATTTTGTAAATATTTTGTTATATCTTTTCATGGGACAACATCGAAGATATGACACTTTGATACAATGTAAAGAAGTCAGTGTACAGCTTGCTGCCCCCTCTAAGTAACTCAATACACAGCCATTATTGCAACAAAAGTGGGTATATATACATATATATGTGTCTATATCTCTACCTGTCTGTCTGTCTAGACATGTCCATACACATATCTAGATATAGGCATATATATGTATATACATATACAACCCCCCCCCCCCAAAATATCACTCCATCAATTAGTGAACAGTCTCTGAAATAATAATTTTCATCCTGTTCCATGCCCATATTTAATTTGACACACTACAGGGTTTTGGCTAAGAAGACTGGCTTCAGGCTTAATAGACGTTCTTTTGCATATTTTTGTATTTTTTCCACACTGTTGACGATGTGTTACCTCTCTAGTGTTATCTCTTTCTGAGCAGCTGATACATTTTCGTTCTTGGCTTTACTCATCCGGACATCCTGGCTTCTGAGAAATTTTTTTTTTTCTTTCACCAACGCACCACTACCTTTTTTTGAGGGAGTGGGGAACATGTTGACTGTGATTGGTTGTTGCGACGGCGTTACGCCAAATCTACGTACTGACTGATAGGCCAGATGTGCTGATCGAATTTTAAAATCTTGGTTTATGGTTGTCATCGACAACCGTAAACTATAAACCAGGTGCTTCAAGAGCATGGAGTGTCTGGCCTATTGGTACAGGCCATTCAATCCTTATACAACCACTGCTGGAGCTTGGTCTGCATAAGTTGACATGGAGTTTCGGGCATGTCTCACCAGGAAGAGACCCAGGACACGCTGGAGCGATTATATCTCTCGACCAGCCTGGGAACGTCTTAGTGTCCTCCAGAAAGGCTGGATGAGGTGGCCAGGGAGAGGGAGGTCTGGGCTTCTCTGCTTAGGCTGCTAGCTGTAGCTTACTTACTGCTGCACTTGTTTCATAACTTTAGCAGCGAGCAAGCCAGCTTACCAGCCAGAAGGGTTAAAGAACTTAACTAGCTGACTTGACACAGTATGCTGCTAGTAGGGATAAGCATTGAAGCTAGCAGAGAAGCTAACATTAGCCAGAAGAAAGCAATCTAAATAAAGTTCTCTCCAGATCCGGTGCCCTGCCTGCACCCCCCAAGTCAATATAAGTGACAATTTATTTATTTATTTATTTTTTTTAGTCACTGCCTCTGTTCTAATTGAAGCTAATGTGTTCCTAACCTTTTAATCCAGTCCTTTGACTCGTGAACTGTGTGAAAGGATGGATACTATTTTTGCAGTATGCACTAACCTGTGCCACATTAGAATGCTTAAACTAAAATATGGTTCGTCATGAATCTTAATTCAGTCTGATAGTGCCAGTTGGATAGATGGTGTAGGACGTCCGGCTGTTAAAGCATTAAAAAACTCCTACTTTCTTCAGTGTTCTTTCCACACCAGCTGCACAAACACTCATTAACATCTACCAAGTCAGCATTTGAAGCTGCAGGTGTGTTGGCAGCGTCTGTGTAATTTACCTGAGGGAGTTTTTTGTTCTTGCTTCCAAACACCTCTTTTCTCACTCCATCCATCTCCACTTCTGCTGTTCCTAGTCATCGACAGTGTCACCATCTCGCTCTCTGTCTCTTCTGTTTTAGGCACAGTCCCTTCAGACAGCACAAGACCAAAGACAAACATGAGATCGACCGCATGACGCTCACCATGGTAAGATACATCCACACTACATGAGAGAAGATGCATGGGTGTCTGTGTGTAAACACATCTCAAAGCACACACAGGGGATTGTGTGTGTGTGTGTGTGTGTGTGTGTGTGTGTGTGTGTGTGTCTCTTTGCTTTACCCTAAGCACCTAGGTTTGGCCTGTTTGGCTTACAGTAATTCCAAATGTGTACACACTTTATATATATATATATATATATATATATATATATATATATATATATATATATATATATATATATATATATATATATATATATATATATATATATATATATATATATATATATATATATAAAAAAAAACACCCAGCACGCCCCTGCGGGCGGTTTATCCTTCAAGCTCGGGTCCTCTACCAGAGGCCTGGGAGCTTGAGGGTCCTGCGCAGTATCTTAGCTGTTCCCAGGACTGCGCTCTTCTGGACAGAGATCTCCGATGTTATTCCCGGGATCTGCTGGAGCCACTCGCCTAGCTTGGGAGTCACCGCACCTAGTGCTCCGATTACCACGGGGACCACCGTTACCTTCACCCTCCACATCCTCTCGAGCTCTTCTCTGAGCCCTTGGTATTTCTCCAGCTTCTCGTGTTCCTTCTTCCTGATATTGCTGTCATTCGGAACCGCTACATCGATCACTACGGCCGTCTTCTTCTGTTTGTCTACCACCACTATGTCCGGTTGGTTAGCCACCACCATTTTGTCCGTCTGTATCTGGAAGTCCCACAGGATCTTAGCTCGGTCATTCTCCACCACCCTTGGGGGCATCTCCCATTTTGACCTCGGGACTTCTAGGTTATACTCGGCACAGATGTTCCTGTACACTATGCCGGCCACTTGGTTATGGCGTTCCATGTATGCCTTGCCTGCTAGCATCTTGCACCCTGCTGTTATGTGCTGGATTGTCTCTGGGGCATCTTTACACAGCCTGCACCTGGGGTCTTGCCTGGTGTGATAGACCCCAGCCTCTATGGATCTTGTACTCAGAGCTTGTTCTTGTGCTGCCATGATTAGTGCCTCTGTGCTGTCTTTCAGTCCAGCTTTGTCCAGCCACTGGTAGGATTTCTGGATATCAGCCACCTCCTCTATCTGCCGGTGGTACATACCGTGCAGGGGCCTGTCCTTCCATGATGGTTCCTCGTCTCCCTCCTCTTTCTTGGGTTTCTGCTGCCTGAGGTATTCACTGAGCACTCGGTCAGTTGGGGCCATCTTCCCAATGTATTCTTGGATGTTCCTTGTCTCATCCTGGACTGTGGTGCTGACACTCACCAGTCCCCGGCCCCCTTCCTTCCGCTTAGCGTACAGCCTCAGGGTGCTGGACTTGGGGTGAAACCCTCCATGCATGGTCAGGAGCTTTCTTGTCTTTATGTCAGTGGCTTCTATCTCCTCCTTTGGCCAGCCTATTACCCCAGCAGGGTACCTGATCACGGGCAGGGCGTATGTGTTGATGGCCCGGATCTTGTTCTTACCATTCAGCTGACTCCTCAGGACTTGCCTGACCCTCTGCAGGTACTTGGTGGTTGCAGCCTTTCTAGCGGCCTCTTCATGGTTCCCATTTGCCTGCGGGATCCCCAGGTACTTGTAACTGTCCTCTATGTCTGCAATGTTGCCTTCTGGTAGTTCAATCCCCTCAGTTCTGACTACCTTCCCTCTCTTTGTTACCATCCGACTACACTTCTCCAGTCCGAACGACATTCCAATGTCATTGCTGTATAGCCTGGTAGTGTGGATCAGTGAATCGATGTCTCGTTCACTCTTGGCATACAGCTTGATGTCATCCATGTACAGGAGGTGGCTGACAACTGCTCCGTTCCGTAGTCGGTATCCGTAGCCAGTCTTGTTAATGATCTCACTGAGGGGGTTCAGGCCTATGCAGAACAGCAGTGGGGACAGAGCATCTCCTTGGTAGATCCCGCACTTGATGGTAACTTGTGCTATGGGCTTGGAGTTGGCCTCTAGTGTTGTACGCCACATCCCCATTGAGTTCCTGATGAAGGCTCTTAGGGTCCCATTGATCTTGTACAATTCTAGGCATTCCAGTATCCAGCTGTGGGGCATTGAGTCATAGGCCTTCTTGTAATCAATCCAGGCAGTGCACAGGTTGGTCAGTCTGGTCTTGCAGTCTCGGCTGATTGTTCTGTCTACCAGTAGCTGGTGTTTTGCACCTCTGGTATTCTTGCCAATTCCTTTCTGTGTCCCGCTCATGTATTGACCCATGTGCCTGTTTATCTTAGCCGATATGATGCCTGACAGGAGCTTCCATGTAGTACTGAGGCAGGTTATTGGTCGGTAGTTGGAGGGGACCGCTCCCTTCTTGGGGTCCTTGGGGATCAGGACCGTCCGACCTTCGGTTAGCCATTCCGGGTGTCTCTCGTTAACTAGCAGCTGGTTCATTTGTGCTGCCAGACGCTCGTGGAGTGCAGTCAGCTTCTTCAGCCAGTAGGCGTGAACCATGTCGGGCCCTGGTGCTGTCCAACTCTTCATACTGGAGACCCTTTCTTGGATATCTGCCACTGTGATGGTTACTGGACCCTGTTCAGGGAGGTCGCTGTGGTCTGCCCTCAGATCCTCTAGCCACTGAGCATTGCCGTTATGGGTTGCATCCTTCTCCCATATGCTCTTCCAGTATTGCTCCGTCTCCAGCCTTGGTGGTGCTGTTCTCTTATTGTTCCCTTGCCACTGAGAGTACACCTTTGCTGGTTCTGTGGAGAACAGCTGGTTTATTCTCCTGCCTTCTATCTCTCTGGTGTACCTCCTCAAGCGGCTGGCCAAGGCTGTGAGTCTTTGCTTGGCAGTTTCCAAGGCCTCAGGTATGGACAGCTTGCTGTATTTCTTAGGCACCTTATTTGTCGCACCTTTCTGCAACTCTGTTAGTTGGCTAACCTCCCTCCGTGCTACTTTGATCTTGCCCTCTAGCCTCCTTCTCCATGGAGGGTACTGCCCCTTCTGGCTGTTCAACTTGTAGCCAAGCATCTCACTGATCACTGCTGCCGTATTGTAGATCAGCTTGTTAGTGTCGGTAATCGTGGTTGTAGGTATTGCCCGTAGTGCTGCATTAACATCATCTAGCAGACCTTCTGAGGGTACTTCACGTAATCTTGGTAACCGGCTACGGGGGATCCAGGTTTCAAGCTTGGCCATGATCCTATTTTTCAGGTCAGTTCCTCTCGCACTCAACGATCCTTCTCCTATCGCACTTGGGGCTATGTACCCAATCTCGGGTGGGGGTGATGATATCTCCCCCCTGACCTGGCGTCCTGACTCCTCCTTGCCGTAGCATTTGTGTTGTACCTCGTCAATCTCTAGCTGTGAGAGCAGTCCCTTCTTTCGAATGTTGGAACACTGAGCTACTAGTTGTTTCGCTGTCATTGTGGATGTTGGGTATCGAAGAATCCATAGGTCCCTCATCCTATTCATGTAGCCCCTTCCGCCGGGGTTACTTGCGTAGTAGCATTCCAACAACGCCCTGTTTTCGTCCCTTGCCCACCGATGCCTTCTTGTTCCAGTAGCCCACTTTTCGTCAGGGTGCCCTGGTTCCTCAACACCTGACGCGGACCTTATATATATATATATATATATATATATATATATGCGCACGTACTGTACTGTGAAAAAACAGCCTGAGCAGAATCTGTTGCTAGTCTTTCCTGCACATCTTTGACAGGGTTGTATGTAAGTTTTGGGATCAGCTTTTAGTGTCTTTGCCTGTTGACCTTGCTTTTTTGTAGGTGTGCAGATAGAAATGGGAGCAGTATCCACTGTCACTCTTCCACTGGGAGCAAAGCTTGTAAAATAGCTCACTGTTTACAGGAACACAGCTGGATGAGCGAAAGTAGCCATTAGCTTGATCATTGTTTGCTGTGGGTTCAAACTTGTACACAGATCAAGTCCCTCTAAAACAAAATCATTCCACTGTGTGACTAAATGAAAATGTAACTCTTTTTAATTAGTACCTAATTGACTCAGTTTTGGTTGTTTTGAGTACCACATAATGTACCTGGGGTCGTTGTATGCGACACAAACACAACGACAATGGAGGATGTCGAGTCAGTGGTGTACCTGCTGCTAAGTCTGTTGCTTTGTGTCAGACTCATGGACCGCTGTATTGGTTTGTGTGCGGCCGTTTCCCTCGTTGCCAGGTTTCAAAATCGGCAGTTTTGATTTTCATGAAGTAGTTGCTCTGTTGGAACCTAGGCCGAGCGGGTACTGAAAAAGTACTCGGTACCAGGTACTTTGGCACCATACACCATACACCATTTTGGCCAAAATTTTAATAATAATAATAATGTATACTTTATTGATCCCTGTGGGGAAATTCCTCTCTGCATTTAACCCATTCACTCAGTGAAGCAGTGTTGATGTGTTGTATTGAAGAGATAACAACTGAGTTGAAGTAGGGCTGGGATGGATTTAAGTGTAATACTACGTTTGCATTGTGGGTCTATGAAACTCTCCTTAACAAAGCCTTTGAGGAAAACAAAAAGCACACATCCAGAAACAGAATGACACACCCACTGTTAATACACTGCCCCCTGGTGGTGAAAGTTCAACTCTGCACTGGGTAACTGCACCAAGCATCTATAAGGTTTGCTAGATGGGGTTGATGAGGCAACATTGCACAATTAACTATTATTACACAAAGTAGCTTAGAAGGACTGGAGTCTACTCTGAGTGTCTGTCTGAGAAATTTGATGCTGAGCGTGTGGGATGGATGGTGTCTGCTGAGCCCACCCACGACATGTCTGCTTTACCCTCCTCACATCCACACCAGACTCGTGCAAAGGCGACATATCATGTTAGAGTGCAGGCAGGTTCATCGTGACAAAGCACAATGTGAATGTTCACCACAGCCTGACACTCATCTCTCTGCCTGCCAGCTGCAGCAGCTGTCCATCACAGGGGAGTGGAGCCAGAGATCTGGCTCTGTTTGTGTGTTTTGTCAGGACATGAAACAGTTGAATTGTGACGGTGCTCCATCCCTCACATACACTGAGCATGCCTGCTAAACAGTGAAAGTATGATCTTTCATATCATAATAAATCCAGATTAGGATTTTAATCCAGCCACTTAATCTGGTTTTATCCTCTTAATCCTTGTCTGGGTGTGTATCTGTGTTTCAGAAAGGGGCTGGGAGAGGAGGAGGATTGCGATTCATCCATGAACAGACTAAAAATACTGCTTTATATGCCCCAGTGTTTATTAAACGTGATGAATGGTTTCATTACATAAACATGAAGGATGGAGAGCACAGTGAAAAGGCTGAGAGCTGAGCAGCCAAGACAGGAAGAGATGAATGGAGCAGATCTCAGTAGATGGCATGTCTGAACTTTGAAACACCTCCATGAAGCAACTGAGCAAAAAAATCCAAGGGTGGAGGCTAACTTGGGTTGTAGCAGGGGGCTGTATGAAGAGAAATGGGCAGGTGCTAAAACGGCTGTTGACTTATCCCACTTATCAACCCTGTCTGTCCGGTGAAGGGCAAAGAAAAGAGAGTATGAATTACACTCTGCCTTCAGATGAGACTAGAAGAAGAAGAAGGACACTTGAGTCATTGAGCTTTCCAGACTTTTAGAGGAAAATGAAGGGTGGTTAAAAATAAAACTTCAAATTTGAGTTTGCTTTTAAGGGAAGGCTGTGCTATACTGTGGGGAGAAAAAGTGAGGTATAACCGCATGCCACACTTTCTGGATGCTGCTCGGCTCCGTTTTTTCACCTTTTTGGGGGCAGAACCTGCAGGGACGCGTTTCATGTGTAGAGTCCCAAAAGCTAGTTGGAAGAGATTCTTGGAGCAAAAGACACTAACTCGTCTGCAGGTTTCATTTCAAGCTGAACTTTGTCTGGTGTTAAACATCAACTGATACAGCTATTACAAATATTGTGAATGTAGGAAAAGCCTTTTAGTATTCACATCATTTCATTAGTTTGTTTTACTGAACTCTTCTAACAACTGTAACTGCCTAAAGTTCTGAAAGTTCATTTTTGGTGATTTTAATTGGTAAATGTTCTGTATTTGTATAGCGCTTTTCTAGTCCCTAAGGACCCCAAAGCGCTTTACACGTCCAGTCATCCACCCATACATAGTTTAACCAAATTGACACAACCAGTGCAGATGTACACGTAGTTAAGATACTGCAGAATTATCAGCAGCACGTATTAAAAGATGTGAGAGAATGGAGTCGTGATCATGATGAGTACATGCAAACTTCTGACCACAGCTGTATAATTGCTGATCTAGTTGTTAACACATTTGCCCTGCACACAAAAAAGGCTTCTTTGTTTCTGGGAGCAGACCCAGCCTCGGGGGGTCACTACTGAGTATACTCCTACTGCCTAGATTGTTTTTTGTTTTTTTTTGTTTTTTTTTGTTGTTGTTGTTGAAAAGTTTGTGAAGGTGGACCATAACAGCCGTTACTTTGGTGACTGGTGTTTAACTTTTGTTTTTAGTGGCCTCAGCTGTAATGGTATATACACTTATTCCATTTTTATTTACTCTTTTCAAAGAAACCTTAAGAACTCTTTCACCTCTTTATCAGGTCATCAGCTGAACATGTAGTCAGTGCAAACGTGACATAAAAATATTACATCAGTAAGATCAGTGAGGTGAAAAGGTACTGCTTCAGTAAGTTGTACTTTTTTCATAATGCCTTATTGATATGTATTGGCTGTACCAATTACTCTGACCATTCTATCTACACGTACTCTGTCCTCCATAGATGCAGAGGTGCTGGCCCTGAGTTTGTTGCTTTTATATCAGCTATCTAAGCCTGTCTGTAATCAGAGGAGTTTGGATGTTATTTTATTTTTAAGCAAAGTGTTCACTGCAAAGTTCACTACTCAGTTCAAACATCTCACTCTCATTCCCTCCTCTTCCCTTCCTTCCTCCCTTCCTTCTTTCCTTCCTCTCTGTTACACCCGCAGAATGTGGAGCTGCCAGACTCTTTCACTGCAGAGCTCAAAGATCTTCTGGAGGGGCTGCTGCAGAGAGATGTATCCAAGAGGCTCGGCTGCCAGGGCCGTGGGTATGATATGCACGCACCGCACACACTTATTTTCATATTTTAGTGAGGACCTCTAAGGGTACGTTCACACTGCAGGCGAAAGCACATCAAATCCAACTTTTTTGACCCATATCCGATCATGGTATGACAGTGTGAACAGCACAAATCCGATATTTTCAAATCCGACCTGGGTCACTTTTGTATGTGGTACTGAATCCGATACATATCTGATTGTGGTGGGGCGTGGTTTGCGGTGCCGTGCGGACGCACCTGCACGGCATCCGCAATCACGCCCGCCGTGTTAAAACACGGGGATTCAGGGGTTGGTGGGTGTGTGGTGTGACGTGAATCAAATAAAGTTGGCTCTGAACGTCGCTCCGTGGTCCCGCCGTGCCTTGTTCATGCCACATTGGTGCCGAAACCCAGGAGGCGGCATGGCGGGTCCGTATCGGAGCCAGGGAATGGAGGAGCTGGCCCGGAGGGTGGCCGAAATGGCGGCCGCCCAGCGGGAGCAGGCGGCGGAGGTGCGTCGCCAGCAGGAAGAGCTGCAGGACCGGTCCGAGCGCCACCTGGAAAGGATTGGGGAGCTGGTGGCGCTGCTCTGGGCCTGGGCGCCACCCCCACAAGTGTGTCCCGAGGACAGTGAAGCGGTGGAGGAGCCGTGTGGGGCACCTCGGCAGCCGGAGGTGGTGGACGAGTCACGCGGGGGTCCGAGCCTGCCGGAGGAGGAGGAGCAGCCGGGTGAAGGGCTGCTCCTGCCGGGAGCGGTGGAGGAGCCGCTCCAATCGGAGGCGGAGGACGAGGCGGGCGAGGGTCTACACCTGCCGGAGGAAGAGTCGCCGCTCCACCCAGAGGTGGACGAGGGGCTGTGCCTGCTGGAGGCGCAGTGCGGGGAGCCGCTCCAAACGGGAGTGGCGGAGGCGGTGGCGGAGCAGCCGTGCGAGGAGACGGAGGTCCCTGCTCCAGAGCAGCCTGCGCAGCCGGAGTTGGAGGCAGAGGAGCGGGACAGTCCCGCTAAGCCGGGGGTCGGCGGGCTGGCTAGTCCAGCCTCGCTGCCACCAGTCGATTCTGCGCGCCTGACGTCTGCCCAGCCGCCTGTGTACAGGAGCTCACGGCCATGCCTGTGGGGCCGTGTCCGCTTGCTACGCGGCCGACCTCCGGACCAGCTTCGCCGTTGCCGCTGGATGCGCGGGCGGCCACCAGAATGGACGCTTCCCCGTCGCTTGGGCTGGGGCGCCGATGTTTTGGGCCGAGTCTCGCCCCAGTTCGCGGGGGGGGGGAGTAGGTTCGGCCAGATTGCTCCCCGGCCTCAATCGGGCGATGGGGGTATGTGGTGGGGCGTGGTTTGCGGTGCCGTGCGGACGCACCTGCACGGCATCCGCAATCACGCCCGCCGTGTTAAAACACGGGGATTCAGGGGTTGGTGGGTGTGTGGTGTGACGTGAATCAAATAAAGTTGGCTCTGAACGTCGCTCCGTGGTCCCGCCGTGCCTTGTTCATGCCACACTGATGTTTTAGTGTGTGACGTCTTCTTTTGCACATACGAGCCGCTTTGAGGGTTCACACTAGAGCGCGTTTGCTGTCACATTTCATTTGTAGTGTGAACAAGCAGACAAAAAAATTGGATTTGATCAAAAAATCAGAATTGAGCATTAAGATCTGCAGTGTGAGCGTAACCTAATTGACATAATGCCGCTTACCCTAGCCAATAAAAATGAATGCCTAAACCTAACCATAAACTAATTGTAACTAAAACCACATTTTGAGCCTCAAAAAGGCCTTCAGACACATGGGGATGGGCACTTTGTCCCCATAAGGGACTGTTGGTCCCCACAAGTACACACAGGCTAAATTTCACATTAACCTCTGTCATGTATCAGTGTTTACATACACAGGCATGCAGATGAATACATCAGTTAGACAAATTTTGCTAAATGTGCTCATTAAGTCTGATAACACTGGGTGGTGTAGTTTGCAGTCCGCTGGAGACAAATGGTGGTGGACATGAAGTGGACTAATAGAAGCTGAGTTCATAACTAATTTGATCATTGCTGTCATTTTGCATCAGCTTATAATTAAAGCCAAGGGATGGATCTTTGTCTGCTTGGGGTTAAATGGCAGAATTGTGTGCGTTTGTCAGAGGGCTGTATTATGGCAAACAGTGCCACCTAGTGTGGATATGAGAAATAACACTGTTTTGTGTGTGTGTGTGTGTGCGCGTGTGTGTGTGTGTGTGTGCACGCAGAGCCTCTGAGGTGAAGGAGCATCAGTTTTTCAAAGGCATTGACTGGCAGCAAGTTTACCTCCAGAAGGTAAGTGAGGTTCACTTCTGTTGTGAATCTGCTTTATTCTTTGTTCTCTCAGGATTTCTTGCCTGGAAGCTTATAAGTCTGGTTTCCATGATGAAGCTAATTAATGTACAGTGTTTGATCAGACAGCGATCACAAGGTATCCAACTCTGATCTATACTATTATAATGCAGGAGAGGTCATCAGCAGGTCTTCAGAGCTATGCTGACAAAAGCTGCAGTAGCTGCTGGTTATGTACATTTATAATTGTTGCTGTCATGATTAGCAAAGAAAAAAAAACTGACAAGTTGAGCCCACTTTGAATATGACATTATATCCACAAGTCTGATACTGATACTCAGTATCAGATGAGGCACAACTATTCATGCGATAAATTAATGAGTTTTGTGAGGTTCTTCAACAGCAGAAGAGTCTAGCTCAGGGGTGGGCAATCTCAGTCCACGAGGGCCGGTGTCCCTGCAGGTTTTAGATGTGTCCTCGAACCAACACAGCTGATTTAAATGGCTAAATTAGCTCCTCAACATGTCCTGAAGTTCTCCAGAGGCCTGGTAATGAACTAATGTGATTCAGGTGTGTTGACCCAAGGTGAGATCTAAAACCTGCAGGGACACCGGCCCTCGTGGACTGAGATTGCCCACCCCTGGTCTAGCTGATTCTTGCCATAGTAATGAGTCTGTGACGTCTGTTTCTGTCTATCAGCCTCACATCTCTACAGTAATTATTTCATTCACAGCCTTACAGCAGGTTTTACTCGCCTCACCTGTTGACGAGTCATATTGTCTCCAAGGCCACAAACTTATCTGTTTTTGCCCCCAGTTCACATACTATAACTGGCCACATTAATTGTTGCTCTGCTTTTGCCATCCAGTTCACTAAAAAACTACGACTTATTGGCATCCATTGCTGGGCCAATGTTTACTTAGGAGTTAGCAGTTAGCAGGCAGTGCTAACTTCAGTGGGTAGGCTTTCAAATCAGTGTGAACAACCAGACCGAAAAAAAAAAGTGGATTTGATCAAAAAATTGGAATTGAGCATTAAGACCTGCAGTGTGACCTTAGCCTTAGTGACCCTTTGACTTAGGGTCAAAGAGCAGAGTCTTTGTTAGGGTTAATATATCATTCAAACTGAAAGCCACATAAAATCTTGGAGTTTTGCCTCCAATCAGGTAAACTAATGGAGGCTAACTAACTGACTAACTCTGAATTGGACTACATTAGTCCATGCCAATTACTGTTGCTATGGTTACCTTGAGGGAAGAACTACTACAGGACTGTTGCTTTGCTAACACTCCTGTTTTGCTTTTATCGTCCTCTCACTTGTTACACGTTTTGCCTCATCTTCTGAAATCCATGTGTCTGTTCTCCCTTTCTTCCTCTGTCCAGTACTCTCCTCCTTTAATCCCTCCAAGGGGAGAGGTGAATGCTGCAGATGCTTTTGACATTGGATCTTTTGATGAAGAGGACACCAAGGGCATCAAGGTAAAACAATCTTACACTTCCATCTCCTCTGTTTATTTTAATTCAATTTAGTTTTATTTATATAGCACCAAACCACAACAACAGTCACCTCAAGGTGTTTAATATTGTAAGGTAGACCCTACAATAATACATACAGAGAAAAACCCAACAATTATATGACTCCCTATGAACAAGCACTTTTGCAACAGTGTGAAGGAAAAACTTTTAACAGGAAGAAATCTCCAGCAGAACTAGGCTGAGGGAGGGGCGGCCATCTGCTCAACCGGTTGGGGAGAGAGAAGGAAGACAGAGATTAATAACAAGTAATGATTCTATGCAGAGGGGTCTATTAACACATGAGTGAGTGAGAAAGGTGACTGAAGAGGAAATACTCAATGCACCATGGGAATTCCCCAGCAGCCTACACTTATTGCAGCATAACAAAGGGAAGTTTAAGGGTCACCTAATCCAGCCAAAAGGAAGTTTTTATGCCTAATCCTAAAAGCAGAGATAGTGTCTGTCTCCCAAATCGAAACTGGAAGCTGGTTCCATAGAAGAAGGACCTGGAAACTGAAGGGTCTGCCTCCAATTCTACTTTTAAATACTCTAGGAACCACAAGTAAGCCTGCAGTGCGAGAGTGAAGTGCTTCTCAGGGAGTTTTTAGGACATCCTGATAATAACGAATTACAGTCGTCCAGCCTAGAAGTAATAAATGCATGAACTAGTTTTTCAGCGTCACTCTGAGACAGGATATTTCTAATTGTAGAGATGTTGCGCAATTTCTAATTGGTCTTGTCTTGTAGCACCTTGGTTCCTGGAGGAACGTTGTTTCGCCTCACTGTGTATTTTTAAACTGTATATGGTTGAAGTGACAATAAAGTTGAACTTGAACTTGAAATGAAAGAAAAGCAGTCCTATATATTTGCTTTATATGTGCACTGAAGGACATATCCTGGTCAAAAATGATTCCAAGGTTCCTCACAGTGTTACTGGAGGCCAAGGTAATGCCATCAGAGTAAGAATCTGGTTAGATACCATATTTCCAGGAATTTTAGGGCTGAGTACAGTAACCTCAGTTTTATTGGAATATAGAAGCAGAAAATTAGAGGTCGTCCAGGTATTTATGTCTTTAAGACATTTCTGCAGTTTAACTAATTGGTGTGTGTTATCTTTCTTAATGGATGGATAAAGTTGGGTGTTATCTTCATAGCAGTGAATATGTATGCTATGCCTTCTGATGATAATGCCTGAGGGAAGCTAGTTAACGTTACAGGGATGGTTGGCTCAACAGTGCTCTGACTTTTTGCCAGCCCGGCTACAGTGCTGAAGAGAAACCTGGGGTTGTTCTTATTTTCTTCAGTGTTCAATAGGGCTGCTCAATTAATCGAATTTTAATCACGATTACGATCTGGGCTTTCAACGATCATTAAAAATGACTGAGCCGATTATTAGCCCCTCCCTCGTGCTTTACTCTCGCGCTGCTCCGTGTGGCAAATCCAGCACACCTCTCTGCATTTCGAACACGTTTCACAACAATTAAGAACAGCCAGTGTTGCCAACTTAGCGACTTTGTCGCTATATTTAGCGAGTTTTCAGACCCCCTTAGCGACTTTTTTTTTCTAAAAAGCGACTAGCGACAAATCTGGCGACTTTTTCTGGTATTATTGGAGACTTATTTATGACGACTTTTTGACGTGAAAACGCGTATCGCTCTTACTCTCAACAAGCAGCGGGTGCTGCCGTGGGCACCTCACCCGTGCCAAAGCTCTCCCAGGCGGAGGATAGTCCTCCCCCGCTGTTATCAGGGCAGGAGATGTTCACACCTATGCGTCCAAAGGGCAAATGAATCGCGCATGAGTGAAGCCGCTGCTCCCGCACTGACTGTAACGCAGTCAGTTCTTCTTTTACTGTTATGCTGTTTTGTGGATCACAAGGTTTAAAACTACTTATAAACAAACACTCTCACACACAAAGTAACTCCACCAGAGCGCCAATTTCGGGTCACTTTTGCCAGTCCAGGCCCGGATAAAGGAGCAGGGTTGGAACTGTGACATTAAAAAACAATAATTGCTAAAAGAAATTTAATTTGTAGTTCTAAATAAATTCTAACTGCATTTAGGACGTTTTTCACTCACTTTATGTCTCTTCCACGATGTTATTTCTCTCTCCAACAACGTAGGTTACAATTAGATTAGCATGACCAATTATACAAATTAGGCGATGACGTCATTTGGCGACTTCTAGCGACTTTTAGGACAGCCAATAGCGATTTTCCTTACTGAGGAGTTGGCAACACGGAGAGCAGCGGTCCCCAACCTTTTTTGCGCCACGGACCGGTTTATGCCCGACAATATTTTTCATGGACCGGCCTTTAAGGTGTCGCGGATAAATACAACAAAATAAAACTAGTACTGGTACCGAAAAAAAGAAAATTTATTCATAACACACGTGAAAAGACCAAGGAAAACTGAGTAAACGATAACAAAATAACGCTGAAAACCGATAAAAACCCTGAAAACCATACATTTTACACCTGAGCCTCAACTCTCGCGGCCCGGTACCAAACGACTCACGGACCGGTAACGGTCCGAGGCCCGGGGGTTGGGGACCGCTGATTAAGAGTTAAGTAAGTAAGTAAAGTAAAATTTTATTTATATAGCACATTTCTAGATAAGGGATCACAAAGTGCTTTACAAGGTATAGACACAGATTAAAAAGACGAAGTACAATCAAAAGTTAACAAAATGCAATTTTAAAAAGATGTGTTTTTAGCTGTTTTTTAAAAGTAATCAGTGAATCAGCAGATCTTAAGTTCTGAGGAAGAGAATTCCACAGTCTGGCGGCCACAGTAGCAAAAGCTCGATCACCCCTAGTTTTCAGTCTCGTATACTTAATAACAAGTAGGCCCTGACCACAAGACCTCAGAGACCTACTAGGGGCATAGGGCTGTAAGAGTTCAATGATGTATGATGGTGCTTGTTCTTGAAGAGCCTTAAATGTGAGAACCAGAATCTTAAAGTGGACTCTGAATTCGACAGGGAGCCAGTGTAACTGTATAAGCAGCGGTGTTATATGTGAGTATTTCGATGTTTTCGTCAGAAGCCTTGCTGCAGCATTTTGGACAGTCTGCAGACGCTCCAGGGAACTCTTGTTTAGACATGTAAACAGTGAATTGCAATAGTCCAGTCGTGATGAAATAAAAGCATGAATAACAATCTCCAGTTCAGTATGAGCTATTATGGGGCTCAATTTAGAAATATTTCTTAAATGATAAAAGCAAGACCGAACCAGAGATTTGACGTGAGTATCCAATGTAAGAGCAGGATCGAAGGTTATCCCTAGGTTCCTGATAGATGGTTTCACAAACGTTGAAAGGGGACCAAGAGCATTCATTATGCTGGGTACATGTCTGTCTGGAGCACATAACAGGACTTCAGTTTTATTTTCATTTAGTTGGAGGAAATTGTCGGCCATCCAACCTTTGATGGTTTCCAAACACACATTTAAAATCCGCAGTTTAGAAGCATCTTCAGGTTTAAAAGATGGACCCGAGGGAAGCTCGGAAAGCTAAGCAGAAGTTATTTGGAGAGGAGAGTGACTGCCGTTGGTTGAAAAGAGAGGTAAAAAAAAAAAACCCTTCAATGGTGTGGAAACATTATGGGTTCGAGGAGTCAGACGTGGATCAAGTAGACATAGTGTGTAAACTTTGCTACGGTGTCGTAGCTGCACCACAGAGCAACACTGCAAAGTTCACTAAACAGATGTTTACATTTTTCATTTATTTTTTATATTGCAAACATTTGCACTGTTATCAGTATTTGCACACTATTTTATGACAATCTTTAAAGTCATTATTCAATACATTGTTATTGTTAAATAAATATCGTCAAATAATCGAGATCTCAATTTCAGTGAAAATAATCGTGATTATTATTTTTGCCATAATCGAGCAGCCCTAGTGTTCAATAGTAAGATGTTCTAGCTTCACTTTTTTTTTTTCTTTTTTTTCTTCTTTTTTTATAAAGCAGAAAACTATTTTTCCAGGTTAAATTATGATCTTCTAAATTTGTGATAGGGCATTTCCTCTCCAGCTTACGAGTTATCTGCTTTTAGGGTGAATGTTTGAGTGTTATCCCAGGGAGTCAAGTACTTCTGATTTGAGGCTCTATTTTTCACAGGAGCTACAGTATCCAGTGCCATACTCACTCATATAGTGAGGAGGTAAAATTATTAACAAGATAATCGACCTCTGTTGGAGTAGTGTTCAGATAGCTGCTCTGCTCTGTGCTGGTACAGGGCATTGAAGATGATAACAGCACATGAATTATATTCTTAAACTTAGGTAGGTCTTTCAGAAAGACATTTACTGTGATGAAATCTACTCCACACTGCTGTGTAATCGATTATTGTAAGTCTAAATGTTTTTTGGAAATGATCAGACGGGAGAGGGTTTTCAGGAAACACTGTTAAATGTTCAGTTTCTATGCCACATGTTAAAACAAGATCTAGAGTGTGATTAAAGTGGTGGGTGGGTTCTTTTACATTTTGAGAGAAGCCAATTGAGTCTAATAACAGATTAAATGCCATGTTGAGGCTGTCATTTTTAGCATCTACATGGATGTTAAAATAACCCACAATAATTATTTTATCTGAGCTGAGCACTAAATCATATAAGAAGTCTGAGAAATCAGACAGCTTCACTGTGTCCTACCCACTGGCTTTTATTTTGTTTTTTTCCCATTTCAGTAATTGCATTATTAGTGGATAATCCACTTGCTGCTGTTCTTAAAGTGCAGTCACAGTTTACCAGCCATCCACACGTTACATGTTACACCCTGTACTCAGAGCAGCTTCAGCTTTACTTTGTTAGATTACATTTTGTGACAGTAGTCCTCGTTCTGCAATGAAAACGTTCTGCCAGTGCACCCAAACAGCAGAACCAAACAATGACTGCTGTTTGTCACATGTACTTGTTTATTAAAATGTTGGCAGAGGAGTGCCTTATAAATTTCGCACACATGTTCTTCCTTTAACACACAGACATGTAATAAATCTGTGGAAAACACGGCTTTATTTGTTAAGCTAGGTAGGCTTTTAACCATAATCTCACAGACATTAGATGTTCTTTGTCCCATGATGTTTATGTTTCAATTCCCTTCATGTTAGATTACCAGAGATGTGACACCATGTGTGCAGTGGGCTGCTGTGTTCAGCGATGTGCTGGTTTCTAGTCATACAAAGTGTGGTGCAGAGAGAGTCAGACAGCAGCTGTATTTTTCTGTAACGTGGAAAGTTCACCAGGGCAAAGAAGAGCTGATCAGAATGAAACTTCTTACTAAAATTACTAAATATTTTTCCAGGAAATGAAATTCCCAAGAGCTGTAGTGCATGTTCACAGCAGGGCTGCAGCCCGAGAGGTTTAAATAAATTAGCCACTTGATACAGCTCAGTGGCATCTCTGCTTCCTGATTTGTCAGACACGCCAGCCTGCTTGCAGCTGCAGGTTTTTAAACATGCAGGCTTAGAATACTCCATCTTATGCAGGCTTATTTAAGTATACTTATTAAAGCATACTTAAATAAGCATAGACTGGTGGTAACTTGGACATGAACTAATTAGATTTTTGTGCGCCAGAGTTAAAGGTCAAGGGGAATCTTACTTAACAAGCACATTAATTATCGCTTTTTTCCACAAATGTCCAAGTCATTATATTTTGTGTTGAGTGTGTGTCAACTTAGAGTGTGATGTCATGTTGTGCAAAAGCATGTTTCTAGCCATAATTCATCACCGTATCTCAGGAGTGGAAGGTGAAAAAGATGTTCAGTGATCTCTCAACCATGATTTCAGACTGTGGTGGAAGAAAGCACATAGAGAAAGTGAGTTTGTAGAAAGGGTTCATAGAAAGCTGCTGTATAACATTAGCACCAGTCTCCTGGTTGCTCTGCAGCAGCAGTTTCCTCTTTCATTAACATTAATGTTGCTGCAGTTAACATTTATTTGTTCTCTGTTGCTCCAGCGCACAGAAATGAAACACAGGAGCGTTTGTTTGCATTTCCCAGATGGAGTTGGTCTTTAACGGGGGACTAATCATCATCATCATCATCATCGTTTATTTATATAGCACTTTAAAAACACACAAGGCTGACCAAAGTGCTGAACAATAGAAACACGATAGATACCATAAGAATAATAAATACGATAAAATAATAAACATAGCGAAAACAATAAAATATAAGTAAATACAAGTCAGTCAACCACTGAATCAAAAGCCAGTGAATAAAAATGCGTTTTCAATCTGGATTTATAAACCAGCACTGATGTAGATTGCCTAATGTGAAGAGGAAGATTATTCCAAAGCTTAGGAGCCACAATAGACTAATATTCAAAACAACTGCCAGATAGTAAAGATTGGAGCATTAACACACCAAGGAAGGTGTGTAGCCCCAGTCCACCCTGGTGTGAGCAGATAGATTACTGCAGTATGATTGATTTAAATAGGTTAGAGATATTCTGTAACACAATACAGTTGTACAGACTTAAGCCTCCAGGATCTCCGACATGGTAGGATTTATTGCAGGCCATTTATATTAGACTGCTTAGTATTGGCTGTGTATCAAATGATCTGCCAGCAGAATGTAGATAAGTAAGAAATCCATTTCTAAAGACTTCATTTTAGTAAAAAAACAAAGAAGAAAATGTCAGATCCCAGCAGATTTAAGACACCTGTTTGGCATTGGACATGTGGCAGTAGGTGGAATATTTTACTATCGATGATGTAATGTTTCCAGATGTTGTTGCAAAGAACAGTGAACTAGACTATTTAAAGGACTGTTTAAGCATTTTGGAAAGCTGATTTTTATTTATTTTTTTTGTCCCCAGACAGAAAGCTAGGCCTCAGATTTCCCTAAGAGCAGGAGGAAAGATTTAAAGCACAATACTCTGAGACAGAATAGGGCTTAGCTTACGGTGACCATGTGCTGTAAAACACAGCACAATGTCAGAAAAGGCAGCAGCATTTAGGGCCAGTGTTTGGTTCATTGTTTTTTCCTGTGAGTGGATGTTTCACACGGTCGGGTCTGTCTCTGGTGACAGGTCAGTGTCATTTCCTCTTTCTGTGCTGCTCTTCCATTCGAAGAGGAAAGTCTGAAATCCGGAGTAGATTTCCAACTTGGAGAGTCAGAGAAGAATTGACCTCACAGCCCAAGATGGCTGCAGTTCATGTAAACATGAGTAGAAGCCTAAAACTCGTCATTTGTATTGCTGCTGTTGTGCAAACTTAACCAGGCGCCATCATTTGTACTTATATTAGAGCTATTTCTTATATTTTGTAAACTTTGCAACATATTATATTATTTAATTTAGCTCAGTCTGTTACTGCTATTCTCTTGGCGCAACTGTAACCACATAATTTCCTTAGGGATTATTAAAGGATTCTGATCACGAACGGACTGTAGCTGCAGTTTTAAGAGGAGCAGACAGGAATTGTGTATTATTGCTACATATGGATGACTGGCTCAACCTTGCTAGAGGGCCAAAAATAAAGGCAACTTTACTATTGAATGCCTTCAACTCAACTTGACAAAAGGCTGAAATCATAAAGGCACATTTTAACATCAGCTCCAAACATCATCAAACAAAAACTGAAGTCTTATATGTTTTTGATTCGATGTTTTGCACCTCAAGGCCGCTGTAGGAATTTGTCACTTAGGCTCTACGTCTTGGTATAAGCATATGTATAACTAAACATGCTGCACTCTGTCTGTGTTTGTGCCTGCGTGTGTGACTTAGCTGCTGGACAGTGACCAGGAGCTCTACAAGAACTTTCCTCTGGTCATCTCAGAGCGCTGGCAGCAGGAGGTGGCAGAGACTGTCTACGAAGCTGTCAACTTGGACACTGATAAGAATGAGGCCCGCAAGAGGGCTAAGAACAAGCAGCTGGGCCACGAGGAGGGTAATGATGATAACGGCCAAATCCGCACACAGCCCAGTACAGATATCCTGTCAGTACACCTCCTGACTGTGTGTCCCTTTGTGCAGACTATGCCTTGGGGAAGGACTGCATTATGCATGGCTACATGCTGAAGCTCGGGAACCCGTTCCTCACTCAGTGGCAGCGCCGATACTTCTATCTGTTCCCCAACCGTGTGGAGTGGAGAGGAGAGGGCGACACTCGGGTGAGTCTGCCTCACAGCATACACTTTAAATTCACTGCACGTTTGTACGTCATGTGACCGCCTATCATGGGCTGAGGGCTTTCGGCTTGTTCATCATTTGGTCAGTGTGTCTGTCTGTCTGTGCTCATTCCACTCTGAAGGAGAGGTGGCTGAAACCTCTGAAAAAGCAGAGAGACTGGGTGAGTGTTACCACCAGGCTCAGGTCCCTGCTGTGTCCTCAGCACCCCTGCTGTTTAGAGTTGTAGTCTGCCTCCCCGCTTGAAATTTGGTAGTCAGTCAACTTCAGTTTTTACTCTTTGTCGATCTGGTTTTATGGTACTGCAAACGTGTCCGATCACGTGCACAATTCTAGGTGGACCACCCACCCCAAACCTGCTCCCATGCATTTCTCCACAGTCTGGACTGCACGTCACTGGAAGCAGATTATGGAAATGTCTGCTCGGTGTTGATTGGTTTACAAGTGGGCAGGGAGCAACAGGAGAGGTCACTGGGAACAGGAGAATAAGAAGAAAATTTGAAAAAACGTAAAGATCAGAACATAAAGCATTAAATGCACAGAGTGTGGCTGCAGTGTTTAACACTCAAATTCACTTCAGCTCTTTGTATGTTTGCTCTCCTCCGCGGCCGACGGACCACCAACAGCACAAGCAAGAGTAGCTCGCTGCCACCGTCTGACAACAAAGCTCACTGCAGGCCTCAGACCATCTCAGACTGCAGCTATTAGCCTAACAACACAAGTGAAGGAGCACTTGCACGGTCTTGATTGTGTTAGTGTTTCCATGAAGTACACTGCTTACTTGTGTGTAAGTGTAATGTGTGCACTGAACTATACTTTCATCAAAACTAAAGGGAAAACCCAGCTAGGCTCTATCTGAGAGACTTTAAAATAAACAAACAAACAAAAAAAAACCACACACACACTATTTGTGCTTACACTGGTGTGTTTTACATGTTAATTACCATGTGGTCATATCTCGGTGTTTTATACACAGAGCCACCTGGTAGAAACACATATGATCCTGGGACTTTTCCCCTCCTGGATGCTCTCTATTTGTTATGCTGAGGGTTTTTTGAGGCGAACATGTTTATCCAACACACCCATTTTGGTAGTTGCAGTGGTCTCCCTCCAGGAATCTGCTGACATTTGTGAGTCCTTGCATTGAGACTGTTGTTCGTTGCCTCACTTAAAAATTGTGGGGGAAAAGTAATTCGTAATGCTTAGGAGGACTTGATGGTAGGTGTGGATTTAGAAAAAAAAAATTTCCAATTCAAATTAATTTTAGCTTGAATAACGCAATATCGATTCAGTAAATCCTGAATTGATTTTTAAACATAAATATATAAATATATCCAAACTATGCTTCACATGTGATAAACATCGTCATGAATTCCCTCTTACTTTTGCCGCTTCGTTTCCACCATGATAAAATCACACTTCCTGCACAGCCCCCCCCCCCCCCCCCAAGTATACTTACATTTCAAATCTCAGTTTTCTGCATTATTCACTTACTTATTACGCACCAGTCTACCATTGTGCGTTTTATCCTCATTTAGTTTGGCACAGAGACATCTGCTGTGAAGCTTACACTCTGATGAAGTCTCACAAGTGTCAGCTTTGTTTTTATGCATAGATATAAAAATATGGATATGTACTGATCACCGATAAATGATCAGAATTATAGTATTTCTGACTGTGTGAATCAAAATTGAATTGAATCGAATCGAATCAGGACCTTCGGAATCGAATTGATTATAGAAATCAGTGACAATACCCAGCCCTACTCCATGGCACAGAACAGGGCAGTCACACCAGCTGCGGCTGTGATGCATCGACGTGTAGTAGGTAGGGCTGCCACGATTTGTCGACTAGTCACGATTATGTCGACTATCAAAATCGTCGACGACTGATTTAATAGTTGACGCGTCGTTTGAAGCTTTGTAAGATCACAAAAGACGCAGGAATAAGTGGCAGGATTTAAGAGTGTAATAACGGACTGAAACAGAAGATGGCAGCATTGCATGTACAAGGATGTCAGCTACCGTTAAACCCCGAAGAAGAAGAAGAAGCAGTTGTGTCCCAGCGCAGTTTCCAACAATGGCGGCAGCTAGTTAGTTTTAATGTTACTCTTATTATTCTTTCTGGGTCACAAAATAAACGTTTAACATATTTTCAGGCGAGAATGTAGCTGTGTAAACCTCAAATATCTGCTCAGTTTATCAGGACACCACATATTTTCAAAAGCGCTCTGACGTTTTCGGAGACATCTGTTACCCACTAGCTCGTTAGCGAGCCGGGGGCTAGGCTCACTAGCGCCGTGAGAACACCGGACTCCCGGCAAATCATTTTCAAACCCACCGCTGTCTTTCGCTACTCAGGTTAAATATATATGAGTCACTTAGATAACTTAAAATGTTATTGTTTGGCTTTTTTTTTTTTTTAGTATTTTATTTGTTCCTGAGTAAATCAGTTTGTCTGAGATTAAAGTTATAGTTTTTACACAGCTGAATAAACGTCAAGCAGACAGCTGATTATCAGAAGTGTGAGATGCTCCAGAATATACTCCAGTGTCCTGTTATATTTTAGATAGCAAGGAGTTTATTAAACTTCACCGAAACAATCTGCAAATTTCATTAAAATTTAATAAACTATCATCTTGTCTTTATTTTTAGTTAGCACAGACCTTAAACACTTAAAGCTGTAAGCTAATGATAGTTATATAAGAGCAGATGCTGCTGGTGCAATAAGCTGTAGTTTTACGTCCAATGGATGATGATCTGATTAGTCGACTAATCGCAAAAATAATCGGTGACTAGTTGACTATCAAAATAATCGTTTGTGGCAGCCCTAGTAGTAGGGTTTCAGAAGGGTTTGCAGTACCAGCGTAGCTACAGCAGAAATTTAACACATAAGTCTAAATTCTCCATTACTCTTCTTCATCATGAGTTCCTCCGTGACTGTCCTAACACTCCCTGAAATCCTCTGTGCCAGTGCTTTTTAGTGCTGTAGGGGTAAGGTGTACATCTCTGCAGCAGCTGTGAGCCAGAGCCAGAAGTCTTGTTGGTGAAATCCATCTGAACACTTTGTGATCACTCAATTATCTTTGCAGCAAAACCTGCTGACGATGGAGCAGATCGTAACCGTGGAAGAAACGCAGATTAAAGACAAGAAGTGTATCCTGCTGCGCATCAAAGGAGGGAAACAGTTTGTGCTGCAGTGTGAAGTACGTCCTCTGGCTGTTGTATGCTTTAGTGCTGTAGAGGAGATGAATGAAACAAGCTGATGTCTTTTTTTTTTTTGTGTATGTGCGCAGAGTGACCCAGAGTTTGTGCAGTGGAAGAAAGAGCTGACTGAGGCGTTCACGGAGGCCCAGAAACTTCTGCGTCGCGCTCCTAAAGTCATCGGGAAAGGCCGTGCTGGAGTAGTGGAGCTTTCCAAGCCCCCCCTCACACACCGCAATAGCAATGGCCTGTGAATACACAAGAGCACGCATATACATAAAAACACATGCACTCACATTGACAGACACACACACACACACACACACACACTGCATCCCACCTCCCACCCCCTCATCAGCTGCAAGACACCTGCCCACATCACCTCAGTGTGTGTGTGTGTGTGTGTGTGTGTGTGTGTGTGCGTGCGTGCGCGTGGTGCTGATGGCGCGCACACAATGACGACCAATCAAGAGTGATATAGTGATTTTTTTTTTTTGATTTTTTTTGGGGGGGGGGGGGGGGTAAATGTGTGTGCGTTCTGGGACCCTGCCAGTCAGTAAGAGGAAGAAAGGATTTTGAACCATTGGACATTTGAAGAATCCCCGCATGAACTTCACAAGGACTAACGGCTGCTCCTCTCTCTGTTTGCCCCTCCTCAACCACCTCCCACACCACACACCTCGCTGTTGAAATCACATTAATCAGGAAGTGTCCTCCCACTCTGTGTGCTCTCAGCAGCCTGATGGACTCCTCCACAGAGCTGATGCTCAGGTCCAGAAGAGACCAGGCTACCACCGAATGTAGAAAACAAAGGCTGGTTGTCCTCATCCATCCCTCTGAAACATTCCTCCCACTGTTACTGAAGTGCAAAAAGTGCCAACATTAATATTTTACTTGAGTCACCTGAGCGCCCAGGAGGATCCGCTCTGCTGGCAGATGGCGCGCCATCCCAACCTCCCGGACCCTCACAGTGTATGTGTGGAAGGCTGTTGATCATTCCAGCGCAGGTACAGGAAGCTTCACATTGGCTCTAGTCACCACAGAGACTGAGATTCCATTGGCTGACAAACAGCAGCTGGTTGCTATGGTAGCCATGAAGATTGGTGTACATGTACTGGTAACCATGGACAACACTGTAACTATAGAGGAGCAGGAGGGAGGCAAAGACTATAAAGACAATATAAGCACCCTTTTGTCTGCGCACCGCTGTTTTACTTCAGTGTGTTAGCTTTATCGCAACTCCTCTGTCTGCCTTTACAGGATTTTGTTGGTGTGGGGTCTTTCAGAGGTGGCAAGAGAAGGGCTCTGAAAGAGCTACAGAGCTGCATTACCTCAGTTGGACTGTGCCAGTATGAGTACATCAGAATGTAAGAACCTGTTCCCAGGCAAAGCACAAGAATCAGCAGTCTGTTCCCGCTCACACATTGTCCATGCAGGGCAACAGCTTGGAGCAGTCAGCTGTTGTGGGCAGACTGTGTGTAGGGAGGAGGATGAAGACAATAAGCTGAAGCTGATTAAAGGAAAAATCCACCCTCAAATACCCCAGTTAGATGCATAGATCTTCTATATGAGCTTTCATGTTCATGCTATTTCAGGCTCTTTTTTTTTTTTTTTTCTTTTTTTGGTTTTTAAGTGGTTGAAATGTTCACATTTTATCCAGTTGGTGTTAGCCTACATTTCTCCAGAGAGCAGATAAATGCAGGTTCAGAATAAACGAGAACAGAATGATCTGTGACTTATTTTCTTTAGATGTGCAGTAAAGTACTGAGCCTGCTCTGAGCCTGAGCAGGCTCCTGTCAGATTTACCACCAGGCCTCATGTTGAGGTTACACCCAGGGAATGCAAACGCATTTGTCTTTGAGAAACTCCACACGATGATGAGTCTACAGGCTCAGTCTGGACTGCACTGAACACTTAGCCGAAGTGCGGCGGCCCTCAGTTTTCTCACATTCAGTCTCAGCTACAGGTGGGCCCGATGTGAAGTTTGTCATGGCCTTTGGTCAAAACTCTGCTCATGGCCAGCCTGGCTCGTGGCATTTTGCCCACAGCTGGGCCGTACAGCCACCGCCGGTGCTGTGACTGAGCCCTTAGTCCTAGAAGCAGCCCGGATTTGGGCCAAATGTGTCTGCTGTCAGAGAGCTGCTGCACTACATCAGATCCATCACGTCAGAGGACACGGATGAGCACAACAAGTGAGCCAATTCACTGCTCTTTAAATATATGCTCAGTCTGTAGCCAGTACAGTGTTCTGATCCCCCTCACTGCCATCTGTCTACGTTCCTCAAGTAGGACCATAGCTGAGCTTAAAGAAAGCTATGTCCACGAGCATTGTCTGCGGACCTACTGCAGTGTTTCAGGGTGGACTTTTCGTCTGTCTTCTCACTGTGTTATGAGTTTTTTCCTGAATGTGACACAGTTCAGATGAGGTGTATGGGTTTGTCTAAATTATTGGACTTTTTACAGTTTGGTGGGGAACCTCACCAGGGTTCAAGGCGAAGGCAGTGGCAGTCCAGAGTAGTGTGCAGCAGAGGAGAGAAAGCGGTTTACTTCAGGGGTTTTCTTTTCCATCCAGTACAGTGTCTTCATCTGTGATGTCCATGCATTTCCAGA